>NW_027115162.1:257846-304104 GCF_000696795.3 Halyomorpha halys | reverse complement strand
AATGATACTAGATATTTCAGAAGGATGAAATGCTTTAGGTGGGAGGGTCATTTGGAGCGGAATATTTAGCTCTGCTTCAATACATTCAAGATGAATTGGGCTAAGGATATGGAATAAAGGTTTTAGAGTGGTGTTGTCCGAATGTTTGTGATTTTTCTGCGTCATTTCTGGTCCAGGTTTGGGATTCGGTGAGAAGTGGGTGGTTGATATCTTTGAAATTCAGCAGTTTTTTGCAAGACACTTAGAATTAAAATTCTGTATATTATTAAACTAAGATTTTTATTTATTTACTCCGTAAATAATAAACAATAGAGAAGTGTTTTGGCTTAAAAAAATGCATAAGTAATCAATTGTAATATAACTCGACAACACGAATATTATCGTTAAATAAACCTGTGACTTTAGTACCAAATATCAAAATGATTGGTCCAATAGTTTTGAAGAGAGGCTGCTGAAATACGATTTGAATGATTTGTTTCGTAGGGAATTTTTTTTTTCAGATGACTATTAAATAATTTATTATAAAGTGTATATCTTTTGAGTTATGCGCAAATAAAGATTTTTTTTCTTCCTAACTTTTTTTCTCGGTTATTTATAGTAGGAGTAGAAAAACGAAACGTTATGAGCTTCAAGTTGGAAACTTGGCTAAATTTCGTTTGACTCGTTCGAGTTTGGCGCTAAAGTTAATATAAAACTCTTTTTTCGTCTGTTAAAAAAACTGTAATAAAATATCAAGTATCTATTTTATATGTAATTTTAGAATCACTATCCTAACGGATAACAAAATAATATTAATAAAAATAAAATAGAGGTGAATATCATTCGAAGTAAATAGAAAAAAACTACAGAAATTCTCTCTACTACAACCTTTTCAGGTTTCTTTGATGTTTCCAGACATGTTAGTAGTAGGCACTCTTGCAACTAATGGGTTAATATGTTTCAATAATTTATCATGAAATCAATATAGCGAGTCTGAATGTATTCACTGATAGTTGGCATTCATAATTCGCTATACAAAGCTATTAGAACCGAACCAGTGGTAGCAATAGATCTGATTACTGCCCATTGAAATGTTTGGAGTATTTGTGAGTCTGTTTGGAGTTCAAAACATCTGAGAGACCGAACTAGTTTAAATAAGCACGCCTATGTAGAACATTTCTGCCTTAATTTTTATTTTTATTCTCATTTTGAAATAGTGTTGATGACAGGTTGGTTTCAAGCCGTCTATTCAAAAAATATAAAATTTAATTTCTCAGATATATTAAGTAAATGCTTTGTTAACTGTTAGATAGAGTGGGGAAGTCAATTCATTATATCGCTGCTTTGATTGAATAGTGGTACATTTCACAAACAAAAAAAGAAAATTGTATTTGTACTTCTACAGATTGTAGCCTTGACTGTTACTTTACGGCAGCCCTGCTATCTATACTGCAGCAAAGAAAGATATCCATTTATATAGTGATATCTATGAAAAACGTCCATTTAAACATAAAACCAAAACTTTTATATGGTCAGATATGCAAATATTTCTGCGATATTTACTTCAAATGGCCATAGACGGTAGTTCTCCCAATACAATGGATTGGAGAAAAATCTCATTTTATGCACTTGCCCGGGGATATCCATCGACGCCAACTTTTCCCAATTTTGTTTTATTAAAAAAGTCATCGCCCGTTTTTACGTTAGTACTTTAAACTATATCACTCCATAACAAGCATACTTCAATGTGCCCTGAGAGCTATTGCCCTTTCAACATGAACCAAAATTTAAAACTCACTGAGAAAGAAATTAAGTAGTAATTTTAACAGCTCAAAATAAAATAATAATGTAGTAAACAATGTGATATAAAGAAATTTAAAACAAAGTTTTGGATTATCCGTCAAAAACTGATGAAAGTTTACCAAATTTCGATCTGAAATTGTTTGAATAAAATGACTATTAAAGAAATAATTTAAAGAAATAAATTAAGATATTTAATTAAACACATACAAAATAAGGAAAAAATAACTTTCATTGTAAAAAGAAAGTGTGGACTGAAGAAAGGCGAATGATCTGAAACGTTAGAAAAAATATAAACAATACATTTAGTATGCAGAATCATTTCTATTCAGGATTGCCTGACAAAACTCAGTGTGAAATGAGGAACAAGGATAGTAAATTAATGAAAACAACAAAACAAAACAAAGCAAAACGAAAAAAAACCCCCAAAAAAAACAAGAAAGTGGTTGTCATTGACTGGGGGCTGGGCAATGGAGCGAAGAGGATTGGACCCTAAAATATGCCACTGGGCAAACTCCATCCCATCTCTCCAATAGCCATTGATGCCCTCTCACCTCCAGCCTGATCCCATTCCACTGTCACTCGGTTAATCTCAGGTTTCATCTCTTCTTCCAACGCTCAGCAGCTATTTAGGTTGAGATGTAGTCACATGATTTTATTCTGTTTTGTAATCATTGCGTACGTTCTGTACTCAAATTATATAAATTAAATGCTCTTCTCTTTCTAAGATAGTCTTGGGAGGGCTATTAGGTTTTTTCTTCTAAAGAATCACTAATTGGCACAATTGGAATTTTTTATTTACCAAAAAAACTATGTCATGAGCATATAAATAAATCTTTTATGATGTGAAGTTGCACGCGGCCGGCCAATAGACTTCTTAATTTCTTTGTTGAAAAAAAATTTTCTTTTGGAATAAAACGTTTATAATTATTAGACTCTTTTTGAGTATACTTGATATACCTAATAAAGTTATTACATAATAATTAATTTACTGATTTTCTTTTTTAAAGGCACTGATTTTCTATTTCTCTTTCTTTCTGGGCTTGTAAGCCGCCTTCATACTTTTATGTTTCATTAATTTTACATTTATAATGTAATCTTCAACTCAAGTATTTTATTTAAAATTAGTTACAAAGTGCTATTTATTATCTATAAATCATTCTGGTGTATATGATTATATCATTACATTTAAACTGTAGGGGACTGGCAACACTGAGCGCTCTGGCAACACTGAGTGCTAGGTAACCTAAGGTAATCTGCCCAGTATGGTTATCTAAGAGAATGTTTTAAGTCATGTTTATTATTATTGTGTTTCGTTATTATATTACGCTATATCAACATATGTTCATCAAGATTGTAAAGAGTTGTTATTTATATAAAAACTACCAACAAACTTACAAAACCTTGGTAGGTATATAGGAAAGAAAAATGTAAGAATAAAAATAATTATTTTGATGATTACTGGTTCAAGGGCAGTGAAAAAGGTTACAATTACGACATGACAATATGGAAAATACTTGTTTGTTGCACAGGCAATAAAATATTGAGCAACTATACTTTAAGGAAACGGAAAGGAAAAAATTGAATTACATACATGGTGTTTGAAATAACTGATTTAATTGAGCTGTAGAGAAAACATTTTTGGGTACATTTTTATTCAATCCTGTGTTTTCATTGTAGTCTTTTGATTTTCGATCCAAAATCACTGGAGTTACTAAAAAAATACTACATAAAATCAGAAAATCTGTTGTTTATTATAAATAATTGGGAATTTAATGCTTGCCATATTGGTATTTCTTAGCGTGAAAATATATTTTGTACAGGTAACTAATTCCCTTCACAATTAGCACTTACCTAATGATAGTGTGATACATATACATAGTCACAGTCGTATGCCTTTGGGTATAAATAGCAAGAATTTCGTCTTTCACAGCTGATATAAGACGATTTAAAATCGCAAACACGGCTCAGTCGTTACTCGTAGAAAGTTATTACGCAGTATCTTTCTTTTCCTCTTTCAAGGGATTCCAATGCAAAACGAACTGGAATCCTATCCCAAAACTTTTAATAAGTATAAGGAGCTTTCTAAGAGAGTAATTGACTGAAATATCTGAAAATACTTCAAGTTAAGAGTAGTAAAGTAAAGAGTTGAAATGTATCTCAATATTACTGACTTGTAATTTATTTATTTATTTTTAAATAAATTTAATATAATATGAGTCAGTGAGAATAAAAATGGAGTAAATTACTTTACATTTATAATGAGGAATTGAACTCATTAATTCAATTTTTTAAATTTTAGTGTATACTATACATATGTATTTAAATAGATACTATTTACATAAACAGCACCAGTATGGTATATATATCATTTAAGCCCATTCGCAATGAAAAGTAATTTACACCGCTTTATTATCATCGCCTCATATACAGGTTGTTTCAGGGGTAGGTGTCAAACCGAAAATATGAATTAAGAACCTCTAAACAAGAAAAAATTCCTCTTGAGGTATGTCTGCTGACGCTTTTTTAAAGGAGATATTCGCGTCAAAAGGTTTGCATTGCTATGAATTATTAAGGCACAATAAATAAATTAATATTTGTTACAACTACTTTATTAATGAAGTGTAAACACTAGCATTCATATTGACTGTTATTCAGAGTGATTCAAGGTAATAGAAAAGTAATTACGACGTTGGGCTTCTTTATTACACTGCAGAAGAGCCCAAGAAGGCACTGGTTATGTGATATTGTCACAAGTTTCAATTAACCTTCTTTGTAAAGCATTAAGGATGGAGGTTGCATTAACATGTTGTTTCATGTCACCACAAACCTAAAATTTTATTTGTTTCAGACTTGAGGAATGTGAAAATAATACATATGCAATACCGTTTGGCCTCAGCTACTGTAGAAGAAAGATTTCGAGCATGTCTTAATACTGAATGTTATCACTTAGACCGTTAACGCTTTGTCTAAGAGATATTTATGTCTATAGGTTTCCATTGTTATGAATTACTTAGATTATATTAACTAAATGTATATACTCCAGTAAGGAACTAGTTCTCAAAATAAATACGGATAAAACAAAATATATGGTTAGCAGTAGAAACGAGAGACAATTCGATGATATTGTTGTAAGAATAAATACCTTTGAACAGGTATTGGTTTAAGTATTTAGGTTTAACGGTAACTAGAAACAACGAAGTTGAAGAAGAAATAAAATCGAGGTTGAAGTTTTGAAGTCTGTTATTTTTCAATTAGTTAGTTAGACCCGTCTACCCAAAAACTTACAAGTTAGAATTTACAAAATTATCACTCCCCGCTCTTCTATATGGATATGAAACGTGATTTCTTACACTAAGGTACAAACAACGCCTAAAGGTTTTTGAAAATAAAGTATTACGTAAAATATTCGGAACAAAAAAAGATAAATTAACGGGAGAATTTATAAAGCTACAATATATTAGGGAATAAAAATGGCAGCTGCTTCAAAACGTTAAAAATTTTTTTTTTCATTCAGAGCTCTTTATCTTGAAAACTACCTGCGAAAATATAAAACTTAAGAGAACATCATTTAAAGCAAAGTAAATTCTCTAAAATATGAGCCCCAATAGACCTATTTAACTTTAACAGTTGCCGAGAGATAACTTTATAAAAAGCAACATTTCATGAAAATGCACTGAAAAATCAGAAGTGAATTTATTTTGAGAAATCTATATCTCAAAAACTGTTCCACTTACTGATGTCTATTAGCACTCTGATTACAGCTAATTTCATGTACTACAAACTAGTTGATTGCATTTATATTTGTAGAAGTAGTAGTTTTTATAGTAATATTTAATATTAGTTATAAGTAAAGCTAAATATACTGTGCAGTAGTTTTTAACGTTTATTTTCCTAGGAGTAGTAGTTTTAATGATATCAGACAAAATAAATTCACAAAATATTAATTTTTAGTTTTTCGGATAAAATTTTCGATATTTGAAAAAATATATCTCAGGAACCATAAGACGTGCATATGTCATCCAGAACTCAAAATAAACATAATTTAACTTACTCTAAAGTAGAATATGACATGTATTTTCGTAGGCGTAGTAGTACTTATGATATTCACATATAAAATAAATTTTGAACTAAATGTTGTCCGAACAACTGTAAATTAATTTATTTAAGCAAATATTATAAAATCTACTACTCCTACGAAGATAAATTTTATTCACTACTTTATAGTACATTAAATAAGATTTTATTTGAGTACTAGTAGACATCTGTACGGTATTATGGTTTTTGATGCACAGATTTCTAAAAATAAATTCACTAACTTCTGATTTTTCAGTGTATTTGAATATTGCATTTTAAACAGCTATATTTCAGGAACATTAAACGTAAATAACATTTTACTCATATTTTAGAAAATCTACTCTAATTTAAATGACTTTCTCTTATGTTTTCTAGTGTTCTCCGTAGATTTAAAGATAAACAGCTCCGAATAAAACTGAATTTTTTTTAACGGTTTGAAACAGCCGCCATTTTTTATTCCCCTGCATATACTTGGAAGACAGATCAATTTTTAGCTTTCATTAAAGTAATAAAAAATGGGTGTGAAATGACTGACTTTTTTCTTTTCTTGGGCTCTTGTACGATATAGTATAAATGAAGAGTTGAGGTCGTGCCAATTTAAATTGTTAGGTTATATTGTAAAGAGAAAGCAGCAGAGCTCCGGGCACTCACTACATACTTTCCTCTCATTTTTGTTTAGTAGATATAAAAAAAAAAAAAATTTAATACTTAAAAACTGTGGCTAAAATATTTATTTGTGTAGAAAATTAGCGACATATTTTAGATATAAGTCAATGATACATGAAAATACGTCGACCACCTCTTCAGCCCGTCCAACATTTCAGAGATGCTGAAATATTTTCACACTTTTATTTTCATGAAGCTTTAATTTTCCTCCCTTTCACCTAAAGAATGCCTGTATTCTTTTTTGAGATTCGCAATTCTGATAGGAATTTAGGTACGACCCTTTGCTGCCTGAGCTCGTTGAAATTTCTTGAGAACGGAATGAAAGGGTGAAGGAGTTGGTATAGATAATTAAATTTAGGATTACTCAGAATAAACAATTATAATATTTGTTATTGTAATCCACTGTATTAAAATTAAATTAGAATACCCTTATTAGTATTTTATAAAAGAGTAGAAATTTAAGAAAAAAATGGGATATTATTTATTTAAAAAATTAAGTATTCTTTACTGATAACAAGCTGGTTTTAAAGGTGAGGAAAATCCGATCTCACTGATGTCCTCGAAAGATTATCTAGAATCGGAACTTCAAAAGCTGTTCCAAGAACGTATTTATCTTTGGCTGGAAGGATCTTTCAAACGGGGGCAATATTTTTGTTAGAGATAATACGGTTTGGGAGCCTTTGACACCTACTTATTCTTGACCTTAGGAAGTTTTGGAGATCTGAAGTATGGAATCTTTCCAGACACATACAACTCGTTTCTTTTACTGGGAAATTGAACATCAATCGTTTTATAAAACTTAACCCATTCTATTAAAAAAAAAAAAAGAAGCCCGTTATATATTTGGTTTCAAGTATCATTAATAAATGTTGAAAAATAAAATTGAATTGCCTCAAATAAGCTGAAAATTCTATGGAAATACATAATTTATCATCTTACAAGGAGAATGCAGTAAAAAAAAAAAAGAAACGACACACGCTCAATTACTTTATCCAATAGATTTGTTAAGGAAGCTACTAAATACTAAATTTTCTTTTTATACAACCAACAGTCTTCTTATAGAAATACTTGTCTATTTTAAAATTGTCTGATAGGCTGTTTTGTTCTAGCTCCATGAAGAATTCTTTTGCTATGTGTTTTAAAATAGTGAATTATTGTAGGCAATAAGTTCCATTAGTTGTCGTTATTCTGCCATCTAAAATACCTTCACCGAACCATAGATTATGACTAATTGGGGCAGGTCATGTAGGATATACATATATGCCATTTCACGAGGCAGATTTCCATAGCTCGAATATTTACCTTGAAAAACCAAATCAAGATAGCTTAATTAATTAATTAAGTAAGTAATAGATAGGGTACAGGGTCTTCACTCTGTCAAATAATATAAAAGAAAAGTAGTATGGCAAAATAACCAGTATTCTAAAGAGCAGTTATTCAGTTTTTCAAGAGCATATCAATTAGTTTGGACCTTAATAACAATAATTAGTATTAAATTTAATTTTACAGTACCACTCTTCCACCTATCAATTTAATACTGTACGGATTGAGAGGTAATACCTGCATGCAACCTATTTGACTTAATTAAGCTGTCTATAATTGTTTGATGTTTAATGGAATTTATCATTTTAACCTAGCATTGGCTTCTGTTCAATAAATTGGTAAGAACAAAACTGAAGGAAAATTCAAATAATACATGGTTTATTTAAAACTAAATGATAAGGCAATGCACAGAAATGTTAAGTAATAATACCATCACCTTCTAATCTCAATCATAGTGATGCATTTTGATACACTATTTAAAATAATTATTATTGATTTTCAGTAAACAGGCTTACTTGAAATATACATAGTAAGTAATACTAGAAGTCGTTTTATTTTTCATACAACTGACCAACAATAACTTGGCTATACCTTTAAACGTAAGTAATTTTTGATGAGGGAAAGAGTAAATAAGCAGTAAACAACTGTTAACTAAACAAAACATGTAATAAGACAAATAGATTGACACACATGGAATACAGCAAAAAGGAAGTACAGTTAAAGAAGGTTATCCAACATGGAGGCGCAGTCACAGTTGCACGGAAGTTACTGAGGTTGCTCCAACAATTTTGTCCAGAATATATGTTAATGAAGTTGTAAATTAATCTGCTCGATGAAATGCCATTTACGGCTAATTGGCTAATTGCCAAGTAATTAATAGTCAGACTAAATAACTTACAGACATCAATTATTTTTAAAAGAATTTATATTGGTAAGTTACCGACGGTAACTATGAGAAAGGAACATACTTTGAACTAAACCATTATTAGGAAAGTAAGTTAATTAATACTAAATTTTCTTAGTTCTGTAGTTATCGTTAAGGTAACGTTCAACGAATAAGGGCTCTGGATTACATATTTGGAAAAAGTAATCATTTGGGATCTGTTTGATAGTGGGCCAGTTTTCCTATAATTCGGTTAACATATGGCCCATAAAAGTCAAATTAAAGCAATCGAGAAAAAGCACAAATTGCTACCATATTCCAGATAGCTTTCAGGCGGCCATGAAACTCTGGAGATAATAAAAACCCTTTAAATGGGTCATGGCCCTTATAAATGATTTTTTTATTATCTATTCCATCTCAGACGGAGGTACTACAACTAAAATTGAAATAGTCTAAACCATAAAAAGAGTTTTTTTATGGCTTAGAAAATGTTTTAATTTATTATTGGTTGAAAGATTTTATCGATATTTTAATGAGAACACTTTACCCTTTAGCTTAGATTCCTATTTAATTAATCTAGTATTGCAGGAATTTTATGAATCGATTTAAACATCACTTTTATTTGGATATGTTCAATTGGGGAGGGGACGGTTTAAAGATACATAAATTTTAGGAATCTTGCACTTGCAATTGCAATTACAATTACTTTTTAATTTAATTTAATTATTGTAATTAGAAGCTTGGAATCACAAAAATAAAAATAGAAATTACAATTTCTATTAGTGAATTCAACTACTTGATGAACCACTGATATTGTATTATTGGATGGAGATTAGAATTGCATGTTGAACTAAAGTAATTGTAATTACATTAGACTGTAATTAGTAATCGTAATTAATTTTTGGGCAGTAAGTGTAGGTAGACAATTGATCCTTATCATTAGGAATTAGCTAATTGATTTAGTGAAGTAACGAATTAGGTCATTTGGCCTATAACTCCTAAATTAAAGAAGATTCAATGGTATCGTGATAATCCTCCTGCTCTCGTTGTTATCTGGGCTCTAATAGATAATCTGAGTTACTATCAAGTCCATACACACCCAGGTATCCTGATTTATGACCACATTTTTTTATTAATTTTTCCCTTGACATGAAGAGCAGAACACATGTTCAACTCATGGAAAAGGTTTTGAGAAGGATATGTCACAATCTCAAAATAGCAGAATGCATAACACAAAAATATTAGAAGGCAATCCTTACCGCCAAAGGGATGTCCTATATAACTTTAGAAACATTACTTTCTTATTTATTTATTTATTGATATTTACAACTGTACATAAAATACAACAAGTTAATTTGAAGTAATATCATAATGATATGATACAGGTTTGTAGAGAAACTACCAATTCGTAGCACTCTAAAAACATTTTTACCATATAAGGTCTCGAGGCCATCTTCTTTTCAGACGCCTCTGAGTTTTGTCATGAATGAAAGAGGAACTAAGGCTAGAAATTAATGGGCTTGAGTGGTTAGGGAGTTTGTAATGGAAGGGTAGATATCTGCTTCGGGCTATATCGGTTACAAATGGAACATTAAGGTGTTTGCGGATGATTTTATTTGTGACAAAGTAGGGAGCATTTAGGATTTTACGCATGATTTTTGATTGTAAGGATTGAATACGAGAGGAATTCGAAGGTTTAGTGGAGCCCCAGAGCTCAACGCCGTATGTCCAGATAGGCCTTATAATTTGTCATGTAAATCAGTCTTTTGTAATAAATTGGAAGTTTGGACCGTTTGTCTAGTAAGTGCTGTAATAGTCGAAATCGACGTGCAGTTTCCTGTCTTTTCAGTCTTGTCTGAGGATTCTAGGTTAGTCGTTTGTCCAGATGTAGTCCAAGGTAGCGGATCTGTTCAATAGGGGTAGGGGCAATATTATTGAAGTATACTGTAGGTCAGTCAGTAGGTTTACGACGTAGGGTAAAGTTAATTTGATGGGATTTGTTGGAATTTATTTTAATCCTCCACATTACGACACCATTCTTCGAGGGCTGTGATATGGGATTGAAGAGTTTGGGATGCAATTAAAGGGTTATTATTAACAGCGAGCACACATTGATCATAAATTTGAGGCGGAGATAGAGATTAGGAGAAGTTAACAGGTGATTATGCTTGTTTCTAGCGAGCTTGATTTTCTTGTTATAGTGGCGAGCTAGTGTCAAATGCCTACCAAGGGAGACTCCCAGATATACAAAATGCTGCTTGCTGATTTATTTTGGCATCCTGATACTTTATAGACTTTAAGGAGAGGACGCTTGTTCTTATGGATGGATAAAATAATACTGTCGGTCTTCTTTGGATTAACTGTAATATTCAACCCTTCCAGTTTCTTGGTTATTTCCGTAACAAGCCTTCTCCGCCTGCCGTAGAGCTGTCTCTGCATTCATTGAACTACTATAACAACTGTTGTTTTGTTTTTTTAATTATTTGTAGAAATTGGTTTGTGGGACTAAGACATATATTTCAGTTTTTAGTCAAATTTGAAAAAAAGAAAAAAGATATTAGGTTTTTGGAATTAATAAACTGTGGTATACATTACAGATGCCGTAGGATTTAATGCTGTTTAATTGTTATATTATAAATTTTCGTTTAGGAGATATTGATAACAAAATTCAAGGGAGTTACTTTATTAAATCAATATGATGATTAGTAGTGGTTTTGGGACGACTTTAAATGGCTTTTTGTGCTAAATGTGATTATTATTATTTCTATGATTTTTGTTGTCTTAATTTTATAGCCATGGACTTACAAAGTTTATACGTTGGTTTATATTATTCTACTAAATAAATTGTTCTTTTAAAACGCTTCTTTGCTTTACCATTAACACGAAAGACCAAAAGAAATGTACGTTTTCCAAAGATAGTACTGTAGAGTGGATTTTTTTCTCTACTGTTGTCGTTTTACATATTGGCCTTAAGCTTTTTTGATGTCATAAATTAAAATGTAAAAAGGTAAATTAAATTAAGAGTGTAACACTAAGGTACAATAACAAAATATGTCAAGCAAAATAGAAAACTTTTTTTTTTTAGATGTGGCTTATTAAAGCAAATCAGAGTTACGTCCACTATGGCTCGTCTAGAACAGATAATTCACTTTAATACCCTAGAAGTAGATAAAATATTTTTTTTATCACTCCTACATTGCTTATCGTCATAGTTACTTGTTAAACAGTAACTGTGACAAGAAGCAATGTAGGAGTGATGAAAAAAATCCATTTAAAAGAATTAGTAAGTTACGGTAGGGTAAAATAATATATAAATAGAAAAAAAAATTTTCATGAAAATTTCATTATCTACTTAAGAATGTATATACCAATGTTTCGATCAAAATACTTCTATTTGGCAAAGGAAAGGAGATTTAAATTTGTATAGTTAATTCTAAAGCCCGAAGCTCTTAAAATGGTTAAACTTTGCAGTAGGTGGTAGAATGAGCTCCCAGTTCATTCGTTTGGGCCCAAGTTCCTCTTCCCCTTGAGGCGTATTTGGAAACTTGACACAGGGAAAGGTATTAGTGGCCAATCTGTTGGTCTCATTTAGATTGCTTTCATATACGACCCCTCATATCCTTACAGCTCACGTTTGTTAACAAAATCCCATATATTTCTTCATATAGTGTATTTTAATATTACATTCAAAGCTATTTAAATACATTTATATATCTCTTTGAACTTTAAATGTGCATAAATGGCGGTATGTGGAAGTAGTAATAACGCTATTTGCAATTATAAACTAAATGTTAATCCATGATGGTCAAAAATGTTTTAACTGTCTGGCTTATAGCAGCTTTTAATCAACTTTGGTTAACTTTCAGTCTTTTTTTTTTTTACAATATTTAAATTTGTGAAAACTGGGAATTATTCTGATATATAATATTTATCATCATAATTCCTAGGAATTTTGTAAACACCAAAAGATTATAAATCCAATAGTCGAAAAAACTATTAGCATTTATTTAAATTTCATGTAAAAAAAAATTAAACCAACCAATCAATATATATTGAAAACACAGAATTAAAAATAAAAAATATTTAATTAAAAAAACCGACTTCGCAAACAACTATCTATTTTATACTCCTATTTTTATATGAGATGGAATGTTATTGGTTATTTCCTTAAACATATTAGTGCATTGTTCCTGATGTTGCTTACTATAGTAGTATTGTATAGTAGTAGGGTGCCTTCCATATTTTATCGAAACTGGAGACTCTTCTGAAATCAGATTAATACATTTTATTTATGATTAAATGTACTGATACAATAGTACAAATAAACTCTGTATGGTAAAATTCACAGTTTCATGGGACTGAATATATCTGCGTAGTGTTCAGTGGAAGGTACCCGACTACTATAACAAGTTTCATGATTTTTTATAGTCAACATCATTAATAATCTACTAATATGTTTAAAATGTATATATATAGTACATTCTATATGTTAGAAAAAAAAAATTGGAGTATAAGATTATTATTATGAGTTATTTTCGTAGTTGGTTTTATTTTTAATTAAATAATTTTTTATTTTAGCGTTTTTCGACAAGAAACTGTTCGTAGATTTTGATTTCTATACCTACTTGACAAACGCTCTAAACTTCCCATTAACTACAAAAAATTAACATACGCTATGATAATCAGACCTCTTTGGACATACGGAATTGAGCTGTGGCTCTATCAAACCATCAAATTCATCCCGCATCCAATCGTTACAATCCAAAATCCTACGTAAAATCCTTGATGCTCCTTATAATGTTATAAATAAACTCATCCAAAAGACCTTAACATCCCATTAGTTGCACATTTGGTCCAAAATAGATGTGCGTCTTTTCAATCCAAACTCCTTACCCATCCTAACCTATTAGTTCTTAATCTCTTATCCTTAACAATCCCTGATAATCCTCCGAGGTGCTGAAAAGAAGATGGCCACGGGACACTCTAATTGAAATTAATGCTTGAAGTACCACCAATGGATGATGATCTTCCTTCCCAAGATTTTAAAGTGTAGATGAAACATCCTACATATTTACTTATTGTATTTATTATTTTATACAGCTGTAATTTACATTAAATAAATACAAAATTTAGCGTTTTTAGTTTTTCATGTATTGGCATTTTGTATTTAAATCAATTTGCAGTGACTGGAATTTGGATGATTGTAAAATGGGTATGGATACTTTAGTTAAAGTATTGTATCGAAAAGAGTATTCATTAGTACACTCAAGGGATCTTAATGAGTAACTTGTGACTTGGAACTTTAAAATCAATTCTGAAATTTGCTCAAAATATTGCCAAAAGTAACTGACGGGCAGATCTGACAGATTTAATTTCAATATTTTGAGGTCAAATTATTACAAAAGAATCACAAGAGCTCAGTGACCCATCATCTTGAAAATTTTTCGAGACGTTTACTAACGAATAGTTATAAATCTACATTTGAGCAAGTTAGATGACACCTATAAAAACATAGTTTTGACTTTGCCGTTGTCGGGTAAAAATAACAATATAAAACACTAAGAAAGGTTAGGATGGTGCAGGGGCTCGTAAATCTAAACCTGTAATTACCCTAAAAATTATGAAAATTCCGTTGGCCCTTAGCCTGTGAACACAAACCACCCTTAAAGCTATAACTTTTAGGATTAAACTAATAAATCTTTTGAAAGATCGTGCTTCAAAGTTATCGGCTAATGTGATTAAGCCAAGGCCGTAGAAGATCCACAGGGAAGTTAAACATGGGATCCACTTAGTGCTCCCCAGTATATCACGGGTTAGTGGGGGGCTTCTGTCCCTTTAATATAACACTTCTCATTATTAAACTATATAATATTATTAGATAAATTAATCGTATGATCAAACAGTTTAATGCTAAAAAAAAAAATTGTACCCTTCATAATAGTTCAACTGATTATAACTACATTGATTAACGCAATATGTAATATGATTATACAGAGTTGAAGTATTTTTCAAATTTTGGAAATTGCACCACTTTCTAAAATAATTATTAACTCATAGAAATTGAGTAACTGCTGTAAATTAAGACAGCTATAAACGAAAAAAGCAACAGGAAAGTTAAACATAGGATCCACTTAGTGCTCTCTGGTATACCACGGGTTAGTGGGGGGCTTCTATTTATCTCTCTCTCTCTCTCTCTCTCTCTCTCTATATATATATATATATAAACTTTTTCTGTTGTTTGAAAATTTTATGAAAAATGCCAATAATTCTTTTTCTAGCATTATACACATTCCCTGTTGAAATAAAAGTAGACAAAAATTTATCATAATAGAAATTTTCATTCATTATGAATTTAGACCAAAATAAATCCAAATTAGGTGTGCATATTTTTTAATTGATTTGAAATTATTATTTTATTGAAAATTTTGATAATCAAAAACAATTAGTTAATGTACAAAACATCGTGTTGTGTATAGGAATGAATCTAATTATTCTTACCAACAATCTAAATGGTATATATATTAGAACCGAATCTTCCTGTTCACCAATTATTGACACTTTGGTGGAAGATCTGGAGCTTTTTAATATTGGCCAACAATCCATAATTGAAATGCACCTCGAAATATCCAATAAACAAATCATAGTTTTGAGTCAATGACAGTAAACAATACGTTTCTATGTGTACCAGTTATTGACAGGGAAAATGTGCCAAATATTTTCAGTTTAAAAAAATCCAAATTTGCTTAGAAAACATTACATAATTGGGCCAAAAAGCTATCTGTTTTTACCCGAAGTTACCTCAATAATTTGTTGGTTAAAATTACATTAGAACTACTTTATATAGCTCAGTAAATAAAAATATGGTTTATTTCCTTTTACACCCTAGAAGAAAACACAAGAAGTTCTCTTCTGTTAACCGTTAATAGGTTTATGAAAATATATCTTTATCATTCGCTTCTTTCACAGTTTGATAGATTTAATTCTGCATGTTCATAGTTTAGTTGGATGTGCATAGTATCAGAAATTCCCCCAAATTCAACACTGATTTTTTTTATTTTGAGATTATTGTTTATTACTTTGGGGCCCCACTAAACCTTCGAATTCCTCTCTTATCCAATCTTTACAATCCCAAATCCTTCGTAAAATCCTCAATGCTCCTTATTTTGTTACTAATAAAACCACCCATAAAGACCTAAATGTTCCTTATGTAACCGATCTAGCCCGAACCCGATATTATTCCTTCCATAATAAACTCCCTAACCACCCAAACCCACTCGTTTCTAACCTTGCTTCCTCTTCCATTCCTGGCAATCCTCCAAGGCGCCTGAAAAGAAGATGGCCTCGTGACCTTATATTGTAAACTGTTTTTAGAGTTCTACAACTGGGTAGGTTCTCTACATCCTGTATCATATCATTATGTCATTATGATCAAATTTACTGGTTGTATTTTTTTATACAGTTGTAAATATCAACAAATAAATAAAATAAAAAAAAAATTGTTTATTACTCAGAAATCAAGTCGTCATTTCGTTGTGAATATCTGAAACATCGTTGAGATTTTATATCATCTTCCTCTGAATTCTCGGGTAGTTGCTCCACTGCAACAATTTTAATGGAATTTTCTATCTCCAAATTATAAAACTGGCCGGAAAGAGCCGCTGGATCATTTCCTCATTTAGATCTTTATATGATGAATTTTCATTCCATAATTCCGGAAATTTCTTTATAACAGAATAGCAGTCGGGGCCAACTTTTCCAATAAAAATTATTCCATTAATTTTCTTCAAAGCACGAATCTTATTTTGTTGACATTTTCATTAGTTTGCCTGTCTTCTTTGATTCTTCTTTATATCTATAAATGTCTGTTCTGTCTTATTTTGGTCAAGGCCATTAACGTCATTATGTAGTCCCATTTCTTTGTACTCATCTGCGGTCGAAAAAGCATTCATTCGTTTTCTGTTTGTGATGAAGCTTCGTTGAGTTTTTCTATTCCTTCTAGTTTAGATTCTTCTCTTATTGTATTTGGAATATATGTTTTTTTTTTCTTTTTAAACTTATTTTCATTTTATTTTTTTAAACGATTTTTTCCAAACTTTTTCTGAGGTATAAAACTGTATCCTTATTCTTACTACTTCATTCTTCTTACCTTTTTTCTTCTTGAATTGTGTTTGTATAGACAAAATTGGCTTTTTCTTTTGGTTGAATCTATTTATCTACCTCTATTTCTCAATCGAATAAGGTGTGTAAATAATAGAGATATAACCTGGTGCCCTAAGCTATTAAGCAGGTCTCAATAGCTAATAGTGGTTGATAATAAATGGGAGATCCGCTTTCCAATTATTGACAAACTACATTCTCCAGTTACTGACAACCTCTGTCAAATATTGGAACCCTATTATTATTCAAAATCAGAATCAGCATTGTGTTTATATTCAAAAAATGATTAAAAAGGATATTGTAAACAAAAATTATTGATAGTTATGTCAATTGACATTCCCGTTTCTAATAAAAGTTCTATTATTCCAGGCAAAATACTTAAGGAATGCTTATTTTAAGATATCCAGAACTAGGAAAATAAAAAAAAAATAGGAAGTCTTAAAATAAGTTTATAATTTACAAAAACACAACTCAGCACCTTAAACTGGAATACATGTAATAAGTATCACATGACTGATGAAGATGGACTTTTTTTTTTTTTTTTTTTTATCCCCCTCCCTTGCCATTCTCCAATTTTCTCGGAAACCCATAAACAAGAAGGCAGATCAATAATATTACCATGAAGGTGTTTCCTTTTTTGTTTCATCAAGCCCCTGCCCTAGGAAGAAAAGTTTAATTAGATGAAAGGTCGACTTGGCTTTTGAAGAAGATGCCTCGAGCTTTCCCAGGAGGTGATTAGGAAGCACAAAGTGGTGGCCCTAAGGAGGTGAGGTGTGGAAGGCAGCGCTAATGATTGTCAAAGGGGACCGTCTCAAAGGAGAAACCAACACAGCCTATAGCTCCTCCTTTTGTCTCTCGCTACCAATGCACATTTATATTTCAATCGGATAAAATTTATATATTTATTTCCTTTTCCTTCCTATTGAAATATCATCAATTAGAGAGAGAGAGAGAAATACTTTATTCATCTGTGCTGCCTAAATACATCAGGTTGCAATATCACACAGCATACTTATCAATCCGTAATCGGACATATATAAATTACATATAATTGCATGGTATAATAAGATATAAAGAAAACAATTTTTTTCCCCACAGGTTTCCTTTTACAATCAATTTTGGTCTATACACCAAATACAAATATTTCAATTCATTCCTTTTTTCTTTCCCATTTCTGGTCCTCCAATTTCACCACTTCATAATTTTTTAATTCACCCGATCAACAAATTCGCTCTCCGGAATTCACTCTCCTAGATCCTCTTCAAAAACTCAAAAAACCTGGTGCGTTCCACGTATCACCCACTTTCACTTTCAACTATTTTGAGCTGAAATTGATTCTAGCTCGTTTTATTTTACAGAAATTTTCATACTATTCACTTTAAACATATTTTCCTATACTAATTTTCAAAATAATTAGTTTTATTTTATTATATTTTATATGTATATATATATATATATATTCTTATTTTTATTTATACAGATCATGATCGTGTTTTCTTTTATCTAGATATTTCTTTAGCATAATCAATTTGAATTTGTTTCTCTTTTAATTCAGTGAATACTATTGCTATTATTTACATTTTTTTTCTTTTTTCTGTTTTTTTTCCATCTAATTTCGTATATATTGAATAGATTGTGGTGGCAAGATTAACGTCTTCAGCAAAGAGAGTGTTTGAAATAGGTTTGCCACTGTCGAAATTATTATCAACATTTTTATTTCTTCTTACATCAACAAGTATATTTCTTTTAAATCTATTTTTAATTATAATTCATTTAAAGTTTCATTATTTTACATTTGTTTTAGTGGCAAACCCATTTGAAACCTCTCGCCATATGATCAATTACAATTAATTATGGAGAACTTGTGTGTTGTTATCTAAAAAAACTGAACGTTTATATTTATAATAATTGTGATCGTGTTGTTTTAATTTTCAAGAATGAACGTTGTTGTTTACGATAATAAAGACCTAAAGATTCATCTTTATTATTATATAATAGAAACACGCACTAAAAGATAAATATTTGAACACTACTACTTAATGTCCTTAATTTTTGGCAGATCGTATTACTTCTCTTTAATAAAATAAAATAATAATACAATAAAAAAATCCAAATAAGTCTTTTATATGACAGATGGACAAATTTCGAATTTAACAGAAATAATAATGTTCCCCCCAGTATAGCAGAAATTATAAAAATAGAGCATCTAAATAAAATACATCCAAGGGCCGCCCGTAGCTCACTGGTTAAGATACAGTCTTACCAATTTGATGTCTATTGGCGGTCCCACAAAATGAAAAACTTTGGCGCCCAACCATGGTTAGGTAATATAGGACTCGAATGGGAGTCATGGCCGAAAAAATATCCTGTTCTCAACCTTTCAATGAATGCTAAATTGTTGTAGAGCCAATACTGAAAATACTAAGAAAGATTTGATGGAGTTATCCTGTCGACTGAAAGGACCATTTATCTTCGGAAGAATAATGCCGAGACTGTAAACTTATTTTTACTGAAATTTTTGAATAGTGAGCTCAGAAATGCTTGTTCTAGGTTTTTTTAAATCGACATATTTGTATTTAATAAAATTATTTCCATGGCAACTTTTTCAGTACAATGCCGGTTCATAAACATCTAGTAAATGCATTTTGCAGCTCACCAACACAGCAGAATTAATTACACAAAATTTACAGTTTCATCATAGTTCTTCCAGACCAGTGATGTGTTAAATAAAATTAACTCATTTAAATTTTTTTTTTTTGAGTGATGGTTGTGCTAGAGAGAAGTGAAGATACACAAATGGTTGACATGATTTCCCATATGAAATCATGAGGTTTTAAAATCATGAATATGGGACAGTGGTCCCGAAACATTGTACAATGTCATGAATAATTAATTAATATTTCATTCAAAAATGGAAGTCATTAACCTCAAAATTTTTTAAATTAATTGACTCACCAGACTTCCTAGAGAGATAATCCAGATAAAATTAACATTTTCATAGCTATTGTGATGGAAACATTTTTTTCAAAGAAACAGAATACCCACTAATGAGTTTCTCACCATTCACCATTATTTTTTTCGAATTTGTTTGATATATATATTTTATTTCTCTAAAATCCTCAGATTTCTGATGGTTTATATTATGTCCATATTATAAACCAACTCTTTTATTTCCGGAAAAGTGTTTTACGAATGAATTAAGAATCCTCTTCTCTCATTAAGTTAAATATTAAATTCTTTCATAGTTTATATTTATCCGTTTTTCACTACTAATAACAAATTGAAACGGTTAATAGTTTCCAACAAATAAAATTAATGGTACTTTATTTGAAGATTTTTTGGAAATCTGAAAAAAATTGATATCAGTTAATATATTTCAATGAGGATAACTCCAAGTTGATATCAAATATCCCGTGGTTGTTCATTTATATACCGAGTTCAATCATTATGTAACCATTTTTTAAAAGATTGATTCTATAAAGTGGCCCTTCTGCCTACAAGATTTTGCAGTAATAGCTCTAAAATCCTAGGCATATATTCGTTTTAAAAATTTAGCTTCAGTTACATAATTTTTTTTGTTTTAGACTTAGGGTGTTCAAACAGATAAAGCACGGACAAACCATTTTTCAAGACCTGGTTATTTGAACTGAGGGACCTCAAACGTGTGTTTCCATCGAAAACTCCAACTCGGAGTTTCGTACGATCGCAGTACTTTCCCTTACTTTGTATTCCAAATGTAGGAACATGAAACTAAAAAGTCATAGCCTATCTTCAGTTTGCGCGTTGTAATCTCATTATCTGATGATGGAAACTCAGAGAAAAGGCTATCTGGGTGATTATTTAATAGTACTTGAGAGAATTAAGGATTAATTTTGGAATCTTACAATTTCTTAAAAATTGTTCGTTATATTAGTTTACCTGTTGAATGTCTTTTCAAATGATGGATTAATGTCCAAGGATTCCCATCTATCCAAAATAAATACATAACTGCTTAAAGTGGTACTTAAGTCTTCCAGGTTATCGATAAACGCCCCTACCTAGCAAGGCACTGTATATTCAGGGCCTACTTCAATACCCTCAGGACATTTATTATGTAGACAAAAAATTTTTTTTATATACACATTACTTGCCTTGGGCCTTTATTATTATTCTTTTCTTTTTTTCAAATTTACATGTGCCTTTTGACATAATGTAAATTAGTACTCCAGTAAAATACATCCAATCTGGATTATTGCGGAATCGTGAATGGAGAAAAAAAATATTAAAGGAAAGACTACCACGGTTCTCAAAAATCTTAAAGTACACCTTTAAAGTGATCGAGTACAGTGAATTACACACACACCAAAAAAAATTCACAGTGTCTAGTTTTACTCTCCCCCATAATTTATTCAGTCAGGCATGACATTGGAGTGGAATGTCACTGGCCCTCTTGTGAATTCATGAAAAAGAAAAAAAGAAATATTTTTACCTATATGGTTTTAAAAACAGATGATTATTATTTTGCATTATGGAAAAAAGTATACGATGTATGGCTTGGTACTTGGAGGAAGGAGTACAACGGAGGGTGTAATTTGGCAGAAAAAGTGAAGTCAAAAAAAGACGATTCTTATGTGCCTTTTAGGGGCGAGGCAAAGGAGCAAAAGAAGAGTACGAGTCAATCACTGGCTGTCTTCTGTTTCACTTTAGATTATTATGGTGAATATTCCTATCAACCTCAACGTAACCTTCCTTTCGTGGGCGTTGCATTTTTGACTTAACTTTTGCTCTGAAGAAAGTAGGTTTATGCTACCCCCAGCTTGGTAACATAGATAAGGGGAAAGATGAATTAATCTCTCACTAGAGGAAAATTAAATAAGAAATAATTATCTATGGTTTTTAATTTACTTATCCCTTTATTAAATGGAGTAATTTACACATCTTAAATAAAAATAAGATAACAATTTAATTCAAAAAAAATATTTCGGTTCAGTTGTTGTTGTTTATTGGCGCGACAGACCGTGGAGGTCCAAGGCCTCGCGCGATGTACTTAAGAAATACATCGCGCGTTTCTTGACGTGGTTTTCATAGGGTGGGTCCGTCACTCCCACACCTATTTTTGTGAGTGTCACCCATTGGCTAACGGGCCTCACAAATGCCCGGGGAGAGATTGTGAGCGGTTCAGTAATCCATGGAATAAATTAAATTCTGACCCAATATAATAATTATAAGCTTTTATAAGGTCCTATTACTGACGCTAACGATATAACTAAATATCTTTTCCTATAAGTATATCTACAAAGACAAAGGTATTTTTTTTTTGGCCCTATGCGGGCTAACCATAGTTGGGGGTCAAGTTTTTCATTTTGTAGGACCACCACTCAATGAAAATAGTTAACACCCCAAGGCCGGATTCGAACCGGCGCCGCCACCTGATCTTTGAACTGTAAGACTGCGCCTAACCGCCTTTCAAATTCAAATACAGCTGATTTAAAACACATGTAAAAAAAAAATCTTTAAACACATGGGCTTTCCAACTTAACCAGAATAAAGGTTACTCATAATACTAAGAAATATAATGAGTAAGGAAAGTGACCAATATCACAAATATTATGGGAAGACGCAAAATGTTTTAAAGACAAGATCTTCACTAGCTTGCAGGAGGTTCGCTATGGAATGCTGGAAAATCTTTGTAGGTTTGGGTTATCACAGTTGAAAACAATGGTTCTTGGGACAGCAGCAAAGAAATTAGTAACAGCTAATTGTCATTTCCGAGGTGAGGCATACTACAATAATTTAGCTAATTGCATGTTATAAAAAACGCCCAACATAAACATAAATACAAAGTAAAAATTTCAAATTAAACTGGAAGTAATTTTCAGCTAACTCCATTCGATGGAATATGATGAAAATGGAGAAGATGGTAGGGGGAAGGGGGTAACGGTCAGCCAAAACAAACAAAACACGAATAAACAAAAAATTATTTATTCGTGCCGACGTTTCGACCTGAGATTGATGAGTTTAGCCGGATTAATAATTTTTTGTTTATTTTTATTTTTTTTGCTGAGCACCTCCCCCGATCATCTTCTTCACTTATTAAGTATCTATACCTCGAACATGATGTAAAACTGTTTTTCAATTTTTTACCTCAGTCTAGTGCGCAGAGATGATAGTGTTGTGCTGTGAATATAGGATAGTCATCGAAAATAGTTAAGGATTAAAATATTTCTATTTCTTACATGAAAAGTAAATATTTTTTCCATTAACAGTTTTCCCTTCTTTTTTTCGGAGAATACTTTTTTTAACAGCAAACTCACATTTTATGTTGGAAAATAATTAAATTTTTTTGTCTGGACTAAACACCAGGAATAGGGAACGTTAAAAAATAGATATTGAACTATTTCAAGAGCGCTCCATCGAAAGTTTATGTTACTAAAGAAAAAAATGTTCTTCTATTTTTCATTCGGTGGAAAATAGCTTGAATACCGTACAAAAACACATCTTAGAATCTTTTTTTAAGTGGAGCTTGCTAAAATTTGCTTATAAAATAGAAATCTTTAGGTTCAATATTTTTTGAGAAAGTTTTTTAAATACTAATCTTTTTTTTCGAACAACAATAAACTTGTAAATATTTTTTGAAAAATATCAGAAATATGGTCTTCTTGATATTTGCCTAATCTTATAATCGTTATAAACTACTGTGGACATAAATAAGTTAGGATTCAGAAAACTATTATCCTTCTTACTGTTCTTCAAGGAAGCGAAACGTTGCCTCTTACAAGGGAGGAATGGCGTCCTAACAATTTAGAAAATAAAATACTACGTAAAATATTTGGTACGAAAAAAGATGATCTAACTGGAGAATTTAGAAGGCCGTATTGCGGGAACTCCATGCAGTAAACATAGCTGAGGTTATAGCATGTCGACGAATAAGATGGGTATGTAGGGTCTAATAATGAACGGATCCCTATAACTTTAATAAAACCTGAATTGACGGAAAAAAGTCCGAGGGTTAGACTGAAGAATATGTTGGAGGGGTACGTCAAGACTGATCTTGTGGCTTTGGGGTTAGGTAGGTATCACTACACAGGCCTGTGTAGACAGCGGCTGGTGGTAACGGCATCGAACCTTCGGACTCATTTTATTATTATATTATAAACTAGCATTTAGAGAGCTTAAAATTGAGCCTAAAAGTGAAAAGGGTGCTTGGAACTTTTAGCGCTGTACGTCTCACAAGTTGTAAACTTAATTAAAGGTTATGTTATATAATGGGTTACAAATTTATTTATAAAAATAACAAGATAATCTCAGTATCTTGTACTAATGCAATCTATCAATCCACGGCTTACTTCAGTTTTTTATCTGCCATCAGCCCATTCTTGTCTTTGTGAAAAGTCCAACAGCCATTTGTAGGTCTGTTATCAGTAAATAATATAGAATAAAAAATAGTCCATTAAATATGGAGTATTTTTTTTATAATCAATCTTTATTTATTGACAGATATTACTATCTGCCACACCATTGTGAGCAATAGGTAATAGTGATGAATGATCACATTCTTACTAAAATAAAATAAAATAAGAATGAAAAATAAATAAAATCTCTCTTAAAATATATACAAACAGAAGGATAAAGAAAATGAACATAATCAAACTATATACATGAAAAAATAAATAAATAAAATTAAATAATGATAAAAATAAAAAAATCTAGTCACATTTACACTCCTATATACAAAATTTACACAATCGACCTGAGGATCCCTGAGCCCACTCTATCTCCCACGTGTGAGGGGTAGAGCAGAGCTCGTAAGATCCCAGCGCATCCCTCTCACCGCATCACTGGTAATGAATGAGCCAGTGGGCTAAAGCCGCAAACACTCAACTTGAGTGGAGAATCTGACCAATGGCTGGAGTATTAACGATATATATTTGAAAAAATTTCGCCAACCATGAGGCTTGGCCCAAATATTATTATTTTAAAAACCGCAACATTATTTCATAAGAATAGGTTTTGAACTTAACATAATTGAATCAAATAGGTCCTCAAGAGAAGCCCAGACATGCAACAGTGCATAACATTCATTCAGTACATGTGCATTTTGATTTGAAAATAAACGGAAAAGCATTGAGGATTAAGATATTAAAAAGTCAGAATGAACTGAACGTCGAGGTAAAGAAATTTTTATCAAGCTGGAAAACTTCTTATGTAAGTAGGCAAATGATCACTTTACTTAATTTTTTACAGGTGTTTTTATTGAATAATATTAAATTATGTCTCATTTAGGGACAATGGTAGTGGGGATAGAAGTTTATCCGCACAGTATTTATAGAAAATAAAAATTAAATAAATAATAATAAAAAAATCAATAGAAAAAGAAACAAAAGTAATACACAAAACAAAACTAAACTTGATCCTAAAGAATGTAAAATAAATATCTAAACGTACTTTAAGGAAGTGAAAAAAAAAAATTACTGGGTGCCTTCTGTTTTAGTTAAGATTACAATGGTGAACATTTCTATTAACCTTAACCGATCGAAAATCTTTTAAAGACAAATTTTGGACCCGATTGGATAAGCATAGATTCATATATAGATTATAAAAATATAGTTGCTCGATGTCACAGCGAGATTGATGAAGATGAGAATGAAATGTGTGTCAATAACGACGAGAATAAAAACGCGTTTATAAGAGTTACTGAACAATAATTATTCCTTTATTTTTATTATACAACGGGTTTTTAAATTTATTTTATATTGTATTCAAATTAATGTTTTTTCAAATTTTTATTTTTTAATTAACATTATTTCGAACTGACTTTTTTTTATTTTATTTTTTTTTTTTTTAGCACAAAAGTAATGCTATGTTCATATTTTCTCTTGAAATTTCTCCAAGAAATAACTTGGTGTATTTTTTTTAGAAAGTAAAACTGTATTTCTGATTTTTTTTTTCCAATATTGTTATTTAGATTCATTGGAAATTACAGTTAATTACCGAGCTCGGTTCAAAATCAGCTCCATCGAAAATATAAATTCTCAGAAAGCTAAAATAATTGAAGTTATTTTTAACTCCGTTCTTAATTTTTTTTTTCCGAAAATCACAAATATAAGTTCTATTTGAAAATCACAAATATAAGTTCTATTTGAAAATCACAAATATAAGTTCTATTTGAAAATCACAAATATAAGTTCTATTTGAAAATCACAAATATAATTTCCACATGAGTCCACCAACCCACACAGTATTGGGGACAAGTAGGGTAAGTGAATGTACTCGTATTGTGCGCGCAACGCACTTGATTATTTTTTTCGTAGAAGTCAACATAGTGACAATATTAATTAAACATATGTTAAAAAAAATTATTAACAAAAAATTTCAAATTTGCATTTAATTGTGTCAAATTGGTTCAGAGTTGCATTAAACAGAATTTGGTGTATCAACTTATCTTATTAATGTGAATGTTCATTGTTAACTAACACTTCTGTTCATTAGAACAATAAAACAAATTAATTCATTGTTGTATTTCATTACACCGTTCCCGGGTCGGTTATTCTGGTATTATTACGCGAGTATTAGACTCAGGCGGATAAAATGGAAATCGCACTATTTTTCTTGGTCAAGGAATTGGTTATATACCATTTATTAAACGATATCGAGACCGAAGCCTAGTATAGTGATTCCACATGGTTAGCCCTTGTCATATGAAGTTATTTTTTCTTACTGTCTTTAGCGATCTATTTAGATGGGTTTTCGTTCATCTCACGAATAGTTTTTAACTATGATACAACAGAAAGCGAGGACTCGAGACTAATGTTGAAATGTTGACAGTTAAGGATTGTATTCTGTAAGTAATAAGGATTTTCAAACAATTAAGTTTTCGTAAATAACTATTAAGTAAAATTTGTCAATTCTCACCAAAAAGTTTACTAGTTTGTTTTTTCGATTAGAAGAATCCAGTTATGAAAAAAACATTACCCACGGTTAATTTAACGATAATTGAAAAATTCTTTTACATTGATATGTTTTATAATCACCTGATAGATATACCATTTGTATCAATTATCTGTTAATCTATTCGAAAGAGAGGTTATGTATGACTGTGGTTACATTATGTTTAGTACTACTAATTATGACTTTTATTTATCTTTTTGACATATTTGTTCAATGCATTGGAAAATTTGACTAAGTAATGCTGATACAGTCCAGTACAAGTCAGGATGGACTAAATTTCTAATAAGTGGAAAATTGTGGGCTCCTGGGATGGAAACCATGGTTTTGCATGAGAGTTGTAGACATCTCTCTTCTTCCTTACGGTCCAGTAAAATTGCATGTTAGCTTACAACAAATTGCAAACTAATTTCTCTCAGTGGATTCTAATGTAAAACTATTTGCAAAAGATGATAGTAAAAAAGTTTACGCCTCTCTGAGGATGCATCTTAGGACCAGATTTTTCAAAATGTCCACCGTATATTTTTAATTTTATAGCCAATTGATTGCGCAAATTTTGATATTTAACAACTATGTGTGCGGAGATATACTCACCTTGTACTTTAAAAGGAAACGTTATGTTAACGGGATACGGTACAGTGGATTTTGTGTAGTGCAGTACATTTTAGTTTATAACTAAAAACCCAATTTAATTGAATTTTTTTTTCATTGTTTTGAGCTTCTTATATTCTGAAGTAAAAAAATCCCATTAAAGTTTCTACATTTGTTATTTTGTTTCTGTACACTTACGCCAAAATTTATTATTGAGAAGATAGGTTTTTTTTTTTTTTTGAACAGCTAACACATACTTCCATTTGGGAAATTTCTAAAAATTTTTTCTAGACTAAGAAAATTATTTATTGAACTCTTTCAGGTCACAACACCGGAACTTTATTTTACTTTAAAAAAAAAATCGCTTATATTTTTATTAATGCTCAAAGTTTTGAAAATTTTCGATGAAACGATACAACGTAAATCATTTTTGTTTAAATGAGAGTGAATTTGATAATATTTTATTTAATTATTGGCTAAAATTTAGTTATCCGTTTTATTTTTATATAAGTATACATTGACAGAAATTAATTTACACTTACGTCTAGTTATATTTTAATTGGCCTAAAAATAAGGTCATTAGTTGCATAATACTCCAAGAATAATGTGAATATGGCAGTGACATTTACCTGCCCCTTCGTGGACTGATGTACTTAATATTTCAAGTAATTACAATAACTAGATGTTTATGTTTCCAAATAGCGCCATGCGCGATAGTAATTATCATAAATCATGGAGTACCTCTAATAATTTAATACTATACAGGTCTAATAATAAAGGGTACTCTGAACTCAGTCAAAAGAGTTTCGAAAATAAACTTGGTATCTATCGCATTTCATTTCAAAATTCTATTTATAGGTCAATAATGTTTCTTTTGGAAGTGAAGTATATTTGTAGCCTCTTCTAGTTATTGTAACCTATTCTAGTTAATGAAGTATATTTGTAGGCTCTCTATAGGATAGTAAAGGGGAGTATTGCGATCGTAAAAAGTTTTAAATTCAAGCTTTCGACGCAAATAAACATTTTAAGGCCCTTTGTGTCCGAATATCTAAGTCCCGCGAAAGGGTCTGTGTGTGTGAACAGCCTAGACTCAAAAAAATGAAGAATTTTAAGATACTGAAATTATAGATTTAAGACGCCTTAAATTCTCCCTGGCTATAGTCCTTCGAACATTAGTCAATGAACCTTACTATGAAACCAACAATGCACTACATCATAACCTTAATATCCTATTCTTATTAGACCTTATTAAATCCAAGTTCATCACATACCATAAGAAACTCACTCATCATCCTAATCTCCTCGTACAAATCCTATATAGCATTTTATCTTACCATTCCCAACAATTCTCCTCGAAGGATGAAATACAGTCGCCCAGAGACCTATTGTAAATAATTGTATTGGAGTTCTGGCAATGGCAAAATTCTGCACTCAAGTCCTGCGTGTACGTGGACACTAACATATCCTCGAATGGATGTTAATACGGGGTTGAGAGTAAAGCGCCGGGATCTCCTGGAGTCCTGCCCTCTCTTACATAAATGGCGGGAAAAGGTCGGCTTGGAGTACCCCATGCTGAATGTAAGTAGGAATGATCTTGTTTAAGATGTTATTTTACTTTAAGTTTAATTTCGTTATTTATTAATTATTATTTATTTGTTTGTTATATTTATTTTTTTCTTTCTTCTGCTTCTTATTTTATTATCAATTAATTTATGTATTTGTAAATATGGTATGAATAAGCTCTATGAACCTCATTACCACTGTCTATAAATATAAGACAGAATGTAATATTACGGAATATTTATATATGTTTAAGATAGATTTTTCACATTTATTTGATTTTTTCAAAAACGGTTTTTGATTGAACTCGGTATGTAAATTTACAATCAATAGATCTTTAATATCAGCTAGGTCTTACCCTCAATGTGTTAGTTCAACTGGACTTAAATGCAGAATCATTTCTTCCAAAGCACTTTTAATTTGGTTTATTGGAAATAATTAACCATTTCACATTGTTAACATCAATAAAAATTATATAAATATGAACTATGAAAGAATTTGATAAATAACCAAAGGGTAAACATAGAGGCAGCATCTCTCCCAATCGCAGTCAGATACACGCCATTGTTATATATTTTTAACTGTTGTGCCAATGACAGTAAAAAAAGTTGATATTCATTATTCGCTCCTTGAGAAACCCTGAAAAACTAATTTAAAAAAAAAAAATGAAATTTTCGCATTTCAGAGGGGCAAATAAACGTTATCTCATGGAATTCTCATAGGATGGAATAAGATCTGAAACAAATGGAATATTTAGGTCATGATGTTGGGTATTGCTTGTTACATATTGTTTGGAGCATTGACTATTGTTTGAAGAACATTGAATTAAAAGGATTGACTACGTTTGATTTTAGAAGTTTTACCTCTCTCCCACTATTTTAGCTCATAAGACCGTTTTAAGGTTTTAGTATTGTCATATAAATAAGTAGTGTGTTATTAGTAGAAAGAATTAGCTCTTAAGATACTAAACCTATAAACCTGGATGGAGCTTTAGAAGAGATACATAGACCTTGAAGCAACTCCCGAAGGAAGATCTGGTAAGGTCACTAAGCAAAAATTTATTTTGGAATCATTCAAACCCTAATTTATATTTTATTTTAAATATGCCAATTCAAATATCTTATTTTACTTGCTTAAAGAATCATGGAATTTATGTAAAAAATAAAGAAAAAAGTAAGTACTTTTTATTTGTTTAAAAGATGTGTATTTTTGGAAGAATAACGGGGAACTTGTTGAGGGGAATGTCAGCAAATTTGCACATTGTAATAACATGCCTTATTTTTACTCTTTGTTATATAAAAGTACTTTGTAAATAAAAAAAAAAGTTGCATTTATGAAATATTTTTCATCCTTTTTGGATTATATGTTTACTATTACTTTAGTTTTCATTTTCTGCAGGTTTTAATTTTATATTGATGGCATATTAATTTTGTGTATGTCCACCAATGTAACTATTTAATACTAAAAAAATAATTTTATTTAAAAGACCTTTCTCACGTTTCTCTTGAAACATGCTATTTGAATTTTCTTAGAATTGTCCGTCTTAATTTCTAGTATTTAAAATTCTGAATTCACACAAGCCATTTTATTATTTTTTTTTTAACTATTGAAAATGTTCGAGTTACAGTATTGGAGGTGTCAGTAAAATTACTTTGAAATCTGATGTCAGAAGGGCTATATCAACTACTAGCACAATATCAACATTGCAATTATATCCTCATTTGTCAATAATATTTTTTAGGAGCACTTCATACTTACCTTCGTCAGGGTTAACATTCAATATTTAAAAGATATCCAAACTATAACAAAATTAAAAGGGGATGGCGATCGAGGAGAAAAAAGAGTTTTCAACTATTTATTTATCGCCGACGTTTCGAGCTAATGCAGTTTTTAAAAAGAGACGAAGAAGATGAGTCATTGTGAGAGTAAAGAATGACATAAAACAAATGTAGGTATACAACCTATCAAAAGCTTGAATAAAATAATAAGGAAGATAAAGATAAGTACAAAAAACTAACTAACATAATAAAGAGTAGTGAATTGACACATCAGATTATATATTATTCAAAAATCTAATTATTTAATTAGCTAAGGAAACATAATTACTGCCACTGTAATTAATACAAATAATATTGTAGCCTTCATTAATATATCTTTTAAACAATATATATTCTGGTGTATCTGTTCACAACTCGTCATTATGTTACTTAGTTTTTTATATTTATCTTTTTCACCCTATTTATTTTATTAATTTTTTTTAGTTTGTATCACTCCTTACTCATACCATGGCTCTACCTTCTTTATATATTTTTATTTTAGGACTGATGAAGACCTACATTGCGGGTCGAAACGTCGTCAACTGTTTATTACATTAATATGATTATATTATCGAATTGATATTTTAGTCATTAATTGTTGAGACTTCTTGACCGCAGCCCTTACCCATCTTATTCAAATTCACAAACATTCAATCATTAAATAAAATATATTTTTTTTTGTATAAAATAATTTTCTACAATTGAAATTTTTTAAAAAATTTTCTGTTCTAGAACGAACATGTGGACTTAACATCTTAAAATGTACATTAACATAGTGTCATGGATTACTTTAAGTTTTGGACGGTAATATACGTTTTGAGGTCATCTGAGTCCCAATAACCAAAATAAATTCTGTGTGTGTTTGTGTGAGTGCGTGCGTGCCTGTGATTGTGCCTATGTGTATGCATTTATCTCAACAGTCTAGATCAAAAACGAAATGCCGTAAGAAACTGAAATTGTACACTTTTTCGTTAAAAGCAACCAACCACTTTATATAAATACTTTTCATACTAAGGATTTACTTGGAAGTGACTACAACGGTAAATCAATGTCGAGTTAAAAGGTGATGTAATGTGGTGTATAGTTAAAAGGAATAGCCTGAGATGGCTTAAATCACGAATACTTAACCCTCTCTGATTTTAATTATTAATGAGTAAATGACAGTTGATAATTGATAACTCCATAAAATCATTCTTGGTATTTTGAATATTGATTTTATGACAATTTAGCATTCACTGAATGGTAGAGAGCGGAATGTAAATGTAACTGTTATATTTCTGTTTTACTGCATTGTAAACGTTTGAAAAAAAGGAAAGTTAAAATTTTGTAAAAAAAAAATCAACTCAAAGTAATTTTGGTAAGTTGAAGTTGATGCGCCCATCGCACCAAAATTTTTAGTATGAACATATGTAAAAGAAAGGAAGTGTTTGTGTTTTAATTTTGTTTCTGCACTCGAATGTTTTTATTAGGAAATAAGAATAAATATTAATTTATAATTTAATTCAAAGAACGTTGAGTATTTAAGGTGTTAGCACCGTCTGTATCGTCATTGTGTGTTGTTAGTTTTGTAGAGCTGTTCTGATCTACTAGTTTTTTTTAAATTATTACGATTTGTATTTTGATCCAGTGATTAAAAATGAGATTAAATTTGAATTCCTTCTCCCTGTCTTTTAATGTAATGTAAGCATTAATTCGTCACCACTGGCACATAGGCTAGTTAATCTAAACCATTCAGTAACAAAATAAAATTTCCTAATTCATTCCTACTGATACAAATAATTGCTCGAAACATTAAAAAAAAACCTTTAATGTGTGCCTTCCGTCATTAATGAAAAAAAAAAACCGACAAAAAGAAGTAATATCTCTAAAAAAACTCAGTTGTAAAAACATCCCTCCCTTAAACGCAAAAAAAAAAATCAGTCCAAAACCTATAATGGGTATGAGTATGGATAACTTGAGTAGCAGTTCTGGTATTTCAACTATGTTAATTAGTTTAATGGTTACCTTGCTTCTTGAGTACTAATCGACGTCCTGCCGAATTTTACCTTCAGTTTTCATGAGCTGTTTCGTGTTCCGACCCGTGTAACAGTGTGACCCGAGGCTTTTTGATACCACTGATTTTGCGGCTGACATCTTTAGGCTGCTCCTTTTTTTTTTTTTGCGTATGAAGGAGATATTTTTACAACCGAGTTATTTTTTGAGAGATTGTACTTTGGTGAATAAATCACTTTTTCAGACGCGTGCATACCACACACAGTCGTTCACATGCCATTCAAGAAGAACATTTATTTTTATATCCCTGTTATATTGTCCAGTTCACTGTGTAATTATTTACACTGGCCCAATTTAGGTGGTTGTTGTAAACCATTTTATGATCTTTCAAATGAGCGGCTATTATTTGTCAGGAGATTTATATTTTATATCTTTAACTATTTTTATAGTTTTTCTATAAAGCCTAAAGCCTTTCTCAATAAACGGTCATTCTAAAATATTATTGAAATCGGACTGAAATTACTTGACATTAGCGCGCTCAAACGTAATCTGTTCAATTTTGTGTATTAGTATAGATATTTTATCATTTACTTATCTTTTTTTCATGTTTTTTTTGTAAGCGAAGAGTAATAATTGTTTCAGAATATGGACCTATTTCAAGCTCTGCAACGCTTTTATAATTTACAATGACAGAAAAGTTGAACAAGGAAAAAGGACACACTTAAAGGACAGTTTTAGTGAATTTATTAGGAAAAGTAAAAACGCCATAACTTTACTTAATGAAGATATACTGGAAAGTAACAAAGTTCTAGATAAAATCGCCTCTGATTCAAATAGGATAGATCGAATGAGTGGCTTTGAAGATCAGCAAATTAAAAAAATTGAAGATCTACTAGACAGTAAAGTGTTAGGTAACTTAGGAAGTGCCCAATTAATTGATGAAAATTTTTTCCATTTTAACCAAGATTCCAATTTTAATGTGCATCATACTACGAAAGTTCGAAAGATAAATATTCCGAAAAAAAGGAAAATGTCATCTAAGGCTTTACAAGGCTTGTATAGACAAGTTTTCTCTCACATTCCGTTGCCGGATTCTACCCATGATTTACGAGAAACGCCTACTTCAAGTTTGTTGCACTATTTTGAAAGTTCTGCAACCCGTCAATTTATGAGAATTAAAATATCGACCAAAAGTTTAGACGACCATTCTGAGAGTTTAACACCTCAACCAGTAACAAATGAAGAAACTTCTAGCAGGCGTTTACACAATCGTTCCACTACTTCTATAACACAACCAGTATTGGATGAAGAAATATCCACGATTTGTTTAGACTACCAATGCGACTCTTCTACAATGGAACCAGAGTCGGTTATAGAAACATCCACTAGTGGTTCAGAGTACCAGTACGACTCTTCTACAATGGAACCAGTATCGGTTACAGAAACAACCACAAGTTTAGATAGTGACTCAGAGGATTCTGTGACGGAACATACATTTGGTAAAGAAACATCAAAGCCAAGTTTAAACAGACACTCGAGAGCTTCAACGAGGCAACATGATTTGGGTAAAGAAACATCTACGATAGTTATAGATAATCACTTATACACCTCTACGACGGAACATTTTTCGGATAAAGAAACATCTACGACAAGTTCAGAAAGTCACTTACACGCGTCAACGAAGCAACATGCATCACACAATGAAACATGGATGACATCTTTAAAATATCACTCAAACATCTCAACGACGCAACATATATCGGATGAAGAAATATCTACGACCTTTTTGGATAATCACTCATACGCTTCTGCAATGCAACATGTATCACATAAAGAAACACGCACGACATCTTTGAAACATCACTCAAACTATTCAACGACGCAACTTATATCGGATGAAGCAACATCTACGACAGGTTTGGATAATTACTCAGAAGCTCCTGCAACGCAACACGTTTCGGATAAAGAAACATCTATGACAAGTTTGGATAATCACTCAGAAGCTTCTGCAACGCAACACGTTTCGGATATAGAAGGATTCAAGATAAGTTTAGACAATAACTCATACGATTCTACTACCCAACATGTTTTGGATAAAGAGACACACAGTGTAAGTGATCAGTCAAGTGTAAATGATCACTCAAACCCCTCAACAATACAACCAAACTCAACTATTTTAGAAAATCACTCGGAGTCCTCTACAATACTACAACTGTCCAATAACGAAGCATCTACAAATTTCGAGATTTTGTCAGAGGCGACTACGACACCACCAGATTCGAATAAAGATCAATATTTAGGGTTACCTCAGCTATTTGGATCGCATAAAGTAATTCCAATTCATAACCTCAACGAATCACATATTTGTATTGATATAGGCGATATATGTAATGATAATGAAACAAAAGAACACATAAGAAAACATTCCGAGGAGAACCCTGATTTAAGGGCTAAAACGGATACAACGCTCTCAACACCAACTGTTGCTACCACAACTGTATCGACGACACGAAGGAGTTTTTATCCAGGCTTAACTTTATTAAAACCCCCCTTCTTGATAATTGAGAAACCAACGGCTCAACCAGTGACCGCATTAGCCCATATGGAATTCATAGGTCAGATAACATGTCACTGGGTATGTGACAGCAAAAATGTTTCGAATGAAGCAAATGAGACTCTCAACCAAATCATTCTTTCGAGTTCTATTTCGAATAGAAAGCGTGAGTCTTTGTTTCCTTCCAGTACTTCACAACCATCTGATAAAGTGATGGTTATCCCAAGTACTATGGCTGCCACAGCAACAAACAAATTGACTACACAACACACTGGTGATCTTTATGCAGTCGCCGATGAAGAAGTTTGTCCTGAAAGACAGGATTTTACTGTAGAAAATGTACAAAATTCAACCTGTTCTGATGATGATTCCCATGAAACCAATTTCATGCCGGAAGGTGTAACCATGACTTGTGCCTATTCAGAACTGACAGTGGCTCCAGAGACCTGCAGTGACTTATCGCCTATAACAGAAACATGTGCAACAACGGAAACAGAAGACATAGTTGATGCACCAGAAAATGTTAATGAATTAACAACAGTCGAACCAGACATATCTGACTTGCCAGAAGTACTCATCGATGACACTTCAGAGCCGCCAGAAAATCTTAATATTAGCAGTACTACGGCGGCCACGACCAAAAAATCTCGCCTTATTGATGCTGGTATTTTCACCAAAACTACCAAGGTACCATTTGATTTTTTATTTATGACAACTAATTGTATTATAGACAAATCACGTTGTACAACTAGGGCGTGTATTAAGTACACCCCTTCTTTTTTATTTATGAATTGCGAGACGCGTAATTTAACAACACGTAATTTTTTATTTCCCGGTTGTAAACCTTTTACCAAAAAGCAGTTCTTAAAAAAAAAAAAAAAAAATCAATGTGGAAATGCGAACTTAAAAACTCATTTAAATATTGCCCTTAATGGCAAAGAAAGGGAAGTGTTATGTATCCCATTGTACTTACAAGATTTCTTCAATTCAGTGCCTGGCATAACCATGTCACCAGATGTTGCTAAGACGTCTTCAGCTCAAAATAATAATCCACGAATTATTTATAAGAATATTAAAAAAAAATTAACATTACCTTGTAATTTGGAAGAAATTAGTCAGTATTTTAAGTCTGATGATGATGACTGTTCTACAATGGAAATGAGACCAGTGCCTGAAGAATGTGAGACGGTTCCTATTTGTTCTACAACGGTACCTGAGGAATGTCGGACGGTTACTACCTGTCCAACAATACCTGATGAATGTGTGACAAATACCTCTCTTTCATCGACAACTGTTAGGAAAAGCTCAACTTCATCTACAACAAGTACACAACCCGCGACTAAGATAACAACTAGTACCAATAAACAAACTACAGCAATTACGAGTACGATTAAAACAACTAGTACAAAGGAACAAAGCACTAAAACACCAAAAATCACAAGTACTAGTCAAAAAAGCACTGCTGAAATTACTACTACTAATCAACCAAGTACTGCAATTACTACTACTAATCAACCAAGTACTGCAATTACTACTACCAATAAACCAAGTACTGCAATTACTACTACCAATAAATCAAGTACTGAAATTACTACTACGAAAAAACCAAGTACTGAAATTACTACTACTAATCAACCAAGTACTGAAATTAGTAATAATAAGAGCACCGCACTATCTTCTACGGTCACTAACACACAGAAGACAGCAATGAACATTAGCGAAGAAACGTCTGGAAGATCATCTACAACAAACGGGACGACAATCCAGCAATCAATGACTATAGGCGAGGCCAATCCTGGTGAACTCCCTTCTTCTAAAGGGACTATCTGCGTACCGTCCACCTGCCCGACCGAAATGACTGGTAATACTTCTACCACCACCGTTTGTGTTCCTGTCACTTGCCCGGATGGAAGTTCCACGCAACGAAAAAATACAACTGAGAGGAATCGTAATTTTTCACCATTAGTAGATGTCCTCATAACATTCCCTGTATTTATGGATCAAGTGACCAAGGGAAAAAAACATGGTCTTTTCAGAAAGATAAAACACAATAATATTGTTGTCCACCTACGCAATTTGATTTCAACAATGAAAACTCACCGCTATAATGGAATCCAGGCAGAAAACGTAATTGTAACAAATACAGATGTTTCAAGTAAACCCAAATCATTTTTATCCAATGCCCGCAAGAAACAACACTCTGATGGTAAAGTTAAAAGCCCGAAAAAACCACTTGAAATCTTTATTCTCGATCCAAACCTGGCACTCTGGAGACAGGGCCTCAAGTCAGTGATTCACCGTACTGAATGACGCTTAAAGAAACCCTACTAAAAGACAATAAAGTTTTAAGAAACTGCAATACGAAATTCCATATATTTATTAAGATAGAATATCCAAAAACAAGTAGAAAACACACCTACATTTTATTAATTACCAATTGAATAGCTATGTGGATGAACATGGTATGTGATATTTTGGAAAAAATAGGACTGTTGCTTGGAAGAATATTTCAAATATTTCTTTTAATATAGAGACTTGTTTCATTTGTCAAAACCTGAATTTGTGGCATTTTGTAGTCTAATAATACACAAAAAAAAAAAAAATCATGACATCTAATTTTTCTCAATTTTAAGTGTTTGTGACACAACATGTTCTTACACGGAGCTATTCAAATATCTTGACAAATATTTGTTTTCTTTAATATTGTCGTAATTATATTTACCTGTATTTCTAATATTTAAACAACAGAAAACAGTCCTCAGTTTTAGTATCAGTGTCATATTTGTTAAACGTTTTCCTGATAATTTACAAATTATTAAGTATTCCTTTTTGAGTCATGGTTTGTATATCATTAGGATTTTAACGTCTTTAAGTTAAGCTTAATTTATTTATTAGTTATTTTTTATTTCGTTTATCTTGACATTAAAACATTTTACCGTGGTTGTTAAGAGTATATAGGCGCTATACCTTGTCACAAGTGAAAAATTTAAAATGATGTTCAATCTAAACTTGTGTAAGAAATTTAGAAAGCCTAGGTTTAAAAAAAAAAATTGTCTTTTTCAAAATAATAGACCTATTTTTGTATCGAAACGATCAAAAAACGGTTACACAATGTACATATTATTATTCATTTAAAGTGGTGCCCATTTAAATTTTTTAAGGGTTGTCTAGAAAGGATTTGGTTTTTAATACAATTTTGAGTATCTTGTAACTGACTGCTTTGCAATTTTGGTTATTCCTGAATACGAATATGCCGGGTTCCATAATACCAAATTCAATTACATACGAGATAGGTATTTTGGAAAATTTGATAGTTATGTTTTTATTTTCCCTACCACCAACATTTTTTAAAATTTTTATTATTATATCCTTGGGTTTATTTTAGTGAGCCAGTTGAGTCCAAAAACTCACTGTCGAGTATTGGTCTGTGACACAAACCAAGCGTGCAAGCTACCTGGGGTAGTGTAAAAAACGTTTCTGTAGACTGTAGCACCAAAACTGTTATAATGGCTTCGATGGTATCTGTTTGATACCTTTTCACTTATTGTATATAGAAAAAACTGGAAAAATTGTTATGATGAATAGGAAATTTTATTTGTACATAAATTAAAGTATAAAATTTCACGAAAAATACTCTGGAATCACTTGAAAGGTAAATAAATTTTCTAAAAAAAAAATAAAATAAAATAATAATAATAAATAATACAACAAAAACATGAATTCTAATATTTAGTATGAATTATGATATATTTTCGGTAACGCCGATTTTTCCAAATTTCGTTTTAAATAGTTTGAGACTCAGGTTATTTTGTTTCATCGCCCCCTTAATGCCAGTGGCTAAGACTTTTTAATTCTTTTTTTGCATTTCTTGGCTTCACAAACTAATTTTTATCTTTTCTACTTACAGTTGGAGCATAATGTTCTTGGATCTTCGGAAACAATTGGTGGTTCGAAACCCTCTGCCACAAAACGTTCTAAGAAATGGTCACTGTTGATACCTGCTCGTTTATTGACCTCCAAATAAAAAAAATAAATAATTTTACTAAAAAGATATTGAAACTAATGACAGATAATATTCATAAAACAATAAATGATTCTATTGTAAACAAATTTTACCACTATAATGGTATTGAATAATATTTAAAAATAAATGGAAACTTAAATTTTTCTTTATCCAAAAGAAAAATCATTTTTTTTTGTTTTTTGAAAAAGAACAAAAAATGTCTGCTTTGAGTATGCAACTACTAATTCAGTTCACTGGAAACCAAATAAAGGTGTCGGTGAAATATTGTGAAGAAGTTTTAAATATTTGTTCGTGTGCTTTTTAGTGTGTTGATTACGAATTTAAACTCTGTGTCCTCCACTTTTTTTCTTCTAAACTTATTACTTGTAAACCATCGATTATTTAAATAACCTCTAATGTTTATTATTTTTGAAATAAAAGAAGATTAAATTTCTAAAAATTTTGATTTTAATGATTATATAGTTTAGACGCTTCATTTTAAATTGTGGTCAAAATCATAGAACCTGAAAGAGATCTCGACTGAAACAATTGACGTCTCAAAATTATAATTAACAAAAAAAAATATAACTGAAAAATATTCAAAACCTCTCGTTGCTTCCGAATCAAAATTTAAATGGCTCTTTTAGTATAATTTTATTTATTTCAGAAAAAAAATTGAGACCATGATGTTGAAATCATCTTTAAATTTAGCTAAAAAACATAAATGCGCGAATTTTCACAACTTCTCTAAGCCATCCCATTTATGGTCCTTCTTTGACTACTTAACCGCTGTCCAGGCCACAAAAAAAAAAAAAAAAAAAATTAGAGTACAAACATTTATGGTACAAGGTTTATGTAACTAAACAAATGTTTTCATGATACGAGAACAAAAAAATATTTGTTTTTTTTTGTATCCGGAAAACATTGTAAACATAATCCCGAAAATCATAAATGATTAAATTTTCAGATCTTCTCTAAAACTTGGTTACGGAATTTACACTCTGATTATAATAGGGAAGTTAAATTTTTGTTTTGAGAATCTGAAGTATTTATATTAAAATACATTTTAAAAAGATCAGTGAACAATATACAGAATGTCTTACCAATACATATTCACCACTTAACCTTTAATATTATTGTCATTTGGATTTGATATTAGTTTAGTGATGAAAAGTAACTGTGGTCTATCTTTTGATGGTATTATAAATTTTGCAATGTTTACCACTCTTTTTCCAGTTCTCCTAGCTTTGGAATTTCTAATGAGATGGGAGATTATTATTCACGCATTTTTATAGTGAATGAGATTTTAAGATGAATTCATATCGCCAAAAAACCGTAAATAATATGTAAAACTCAATCTATCGGAGGAAAAAAAACGCTACGAATGATGTCAATAAGAAATCTTATGCACCGTGCTTTGCCAATTTTATATTTTAAAAAAATATATCTAAATGATAATTTGAAGAGATCAAGGAGATATCTGAAAGATTCTAGAATATATAATTTTTTACATATTTTTAAAACATTCATAAAATGATCAGTATGATTCATTTGGAAGGTATAAGGATTTCTCAAAGGAATCCTATCAACTATAGGATCTCTATTAGGCACCTAAACGTAATATGAAGGATATCATACATGTACAAACGTACTTCTTACACTATTATTTGTTTATTTCATCAACTTTTAATAATCTAAAAAATACAGTATAAAAGTATTAATAGATATATTTATCATTTTCGAGTCTTCACCGACGAGCCTTTTGGGGGACAAAGATCCGATTTTAGCAGCCAGGTTTTCAGAATTTCAGAAGTCGTCATCCGCCACTTCTTCCAAATTACTAACAACTATCTAAAATTATAAAATCATTAATTGAGTGAAATTAACCTATCGACATAAACAGAGAAATTGGATAACTCTTAAATAATTTTTTTTTCTTTTTTATAGTTGTTGTTTTTACATCTTTTTAGTTTTAAAAAAAACCTCAACACAATAAAAACAAAAAAGCAATTAAAAATCCCGATAAAGTAACAAACATAAGTAATAAATAACGAAGAAATAAACATTTGATTCACCTAGTTAAAAAAAAACAACTAAACTGTATACTATAAATAAGTTTTAATTAATTCAGGCTTTAAGTTTTGTTCACATTTTTTCCATTAGTATATATTTGGTACGTTTGTGGGCATATCTATCTTTTTAGTGATGCCATTTCTATGATATATTTTCTCCTATTTTTGGTTTGAGCGGCTTGTTAATCCCAATTTTTCCTGGGTATACACAGCACCAATCCTTACTAACATTTATAAATTAGTTTAAAAACTACTAGAAAATATTTATTCTCCCTTTCTTATGACATTAACATGTCAAAAAGATAAGTGTTGTCAACTATCATGCTTGTCAGATAATAGAAGTGTGTATTTAATGACAATAATGATTATAATTCTTAATTCAGAAATAACAACAATCATACCGAATCTTAATGAAAAAGTAATTTATTTAAATTTTAGATAATGTTTAGTGAAACAGTCCTGAACATGTTTTTATTACAAAATGTTCCTTTATAGACGTTTTAGGGCTCTTTTCTCAAATTAATAATTTGGAAATTCCAAAATCCTATAAGATATTCATTGCACTCACAGTAGTTACATAATCTATTTTAACCATATTTAAATACATTGTTAAAAAATAATTGTTATCATAATTTAGACTACTAGGATATTATATTTTCAATATTACATTGGCTAATTAAATTTGTTTTTAAATCCTCTCTTTTACTACATACTGTATCCCAGCATCTTTTCTTGTTTTATATGATTATAATTAACTTATTTTTCTAATTTTTATTTAATTTTGTATGACTATTGTAACTGCAATTGGTTCTTTATGCCTGCATGCTGTTTGTTTAAGGTTTTTTTTCAGTTTTGTAATTAATTGTATTTTTGATATATTTTGTTATATAAATAGTTTCTATTAAATTATTTGTTTTTCGTTATTTTTTTTTATTTCCCAAAATCATAGCATTTTTAAAATCAAAACTAACTCAAAAACATGAACATTAATTAGGCAAGGATAAGAAACCAATTGCAGTCTCATGTTTGCAATAGTCGTAAAAAAGTAAATAAAAATTAGGAAAATAATAATGATAAAAAAAAGAAAGATTCTTGATGATAGCATAACATTATTCGAAGGGAGGGTTTAAAGAGATTACAGTAGGAGATAAGGGTCCTATGTGACAGTGAAAATAAAATATTCAAGTATTATACATTACGATACAATTTATTATTATATATTTATTTATTTTTAAGATGAGAAATATTGTATAACCTATTTGAAGTGTCATATGGACTAAAAATACAAACAACTATTTATTTTTTTATTTTGAAGGTTTCGCGATGGGAATATTTCTAATACTATGACTTGAATGATCTTTTTTTGTCATCTTAAGATACGTTAGGATCTCAGATTTATGACAATCAATGATATATGCTTCTGAGGAACAGCTTAAACAACGGCTATATAAGAGGTTATACCATCAATACTTTATTTAATGACTTAACAACTGGTTTGTTAGAACTATATGTATTGACTTAATATTCTATATAAAGGCATATTAAGTCATATAAAATAAATTCTCATAGATTTTACTAAAATCTTAAGGCAAAATAGTATTTATAGAAGTATTATCTTTCACCATTTTGGCTAATCTTTTTTCCTCCATAAACCTCAGTAACTGAACTCGAAAACTGAAAAGATGACAGACTTCTCTTCTCTCCAGTAATTTTACACCACGTCTTCTATTCATCAGGGTTTAATTCTGGCAAGTTTCATGGTTAGGAACTTTGAGCATGTGCCCATATGGTTACATTATAATTCACTATAAATTTTCGTCACAAAAATAGAATAATGTTTATCTTATGTACGACACTTTTCAGACATCTAGTTTATAATATATATATATATATATATATATCCTTAGGCATTACTACATCCGGTTCCAATCCCTTGCCTATTTGATATAAGCGAAAATGGTCAATTAACGTGTCATGAAGGCGCTCTATGCCTCCTCTACTCTTTGGATCTCTTGGTTTGATGAGGTGCCATGTCACGTCAAGCTCCTTCATTTCAGTTCGAATCCTGGCATTGTCAAATTCTCTGCCTCCGTCCGATGCGATGCCCTCCGGAACCCCATAGAATTGAATCCACAACTGGAGAGCTGCCAACACTGCTTCTGACGACTTTTCTTGCACCTGGTGCAATTGCTACCATACTGAAGATATCAATTTATATCCTCTACAGGTGAAAGTATCGATCTGGAGTTCGTTAAGTGGGGCATCTGCGGTATATGTTTCCAATAGTCTCCCTTTTGGTGGGTTTCTATTATATTTCGTGCGCAGACAATCTTCGCAATTTCCTACAACCACCATGATTGTCTTCTTCATTCCCCGCCAAAAGTACTTTCTCTTTAATGGGTGCAATGTCTAAGAGATTTCGCGGTGATCCGTTTTGCCCTGGTGATGTGCTATGGTCACCTGTTTTTGTCGTTTGTCTTTCTGAAGGGTTTCCACCATTTTCATGCAACGGATGATCCTCCTATACGTACCTTTTTGTTCACTGCACCATAGCCGCTTGATCTTCCCCAGATGAACTCCGGGAACGCAAGCACTGGCATCTGTTGCAGCTTCTCCATGTACCGCTTAATATTGTCTTCAAACATCGGTGTGATGATCCTCATTCTCCCTTTCTTGAGAAGGTTGTTGAGTAGGACGAGGTTCTCGGTCATTTCTGGTACAAATCTCCGGTAATAATTTAAAGTTCCCAACAGCCTCCGAACTCCTTCCACATCCCTAGGCACTGCCATATTCCGTATAGCTGCGACTTAATCTGCGTCGGGTTTAATTCCTTCCCTGGAAATTGTATGGCCTAAAAAATTTATTTGTTCCTGCCCCAGCGATGATTTCTCTCCCAATAATATTTGTCCAAATTGCCTGATTCTTCGATCTTACTGAATACTAGGAGATCGTCCATATAAATTTGGCATACAGATTCGTCAATTTCTCTTAAATACGCGTCCATGAGGCGCTGGAAGGTTATGGGAGCATTTTTGAGACCAAACGGCATCCTTGTAATTTCTTATTGGCCCCTCTCAAATGTGAATGACAAGACAGCATTATGTTGATCTGTACATTTTAATTGGATGATATCCAGCGCCTTCAAGTCTAAAGTGCTAAATACTGCAGCTCCACTCAGCCTGTCCGAAATGTCTTCAAGTCTAGGGATCGGATACTTCTCGTCTACGATATTCTCATTCAGCTTCCTGTAATCTATTACCACTCTGTACTTTTCGGTGGTTTCGCCTGGTGCGCTCTTCTTTTTCACTGCCCACAACGGACTATTGTACTGTCAATAATTATTCCTTGGCGTTTTAAACTTTGAAGCTCTTCCCTGATGTGGTGACGTAGCGCCTGCGGGTATCTCCTCTCTTTTACGAATGTCACTTTGTCTTGTTTTAGTAAGATCTCATGTACTGTCCATCCTAAGGCTTCGTCTCCAATCCTCGGCCAGATTGATTGCTCCAACCCGAGGGCCCGCGTTCTTAAGGTGAAAATGACATTTGTAGATTTTTCCCTGCTATTCTTAATCCAAGCTCCCACTTTCCCTAGTCGGCCACATCCTACAATTACTTTGAATTCCCTAGGCATACTTCCTACCATATGTACCTGCAAGTTTTTCTTGCAAAATCCCCACCATGCCAACCCTATCTCCACCTCCCTCTGTACTTCACAAGGGCCACCCTGGGTGATTAATTTAACTTGAAACTCCCGAATCTGATCTGTCCTCTCCCCACTACACAGCTTTTCTAGGGCTTCTCGCCACATGATGGTGTTAACTGCTGGTGTCCACCAGGCACCTCACTCATCTTATCTCTATTATTGGCAGACCGCCGCTCTCTCTCACATTATAATTCAGTAGTGTGTGGTCGCCCCTCTTCCGACATCCCCTTCGAATGTTTCGTGTCTTCCTCTCTCTAGTTCCTCGCCTCCATCCGCCATTGGTCTCTTGTTTACATCCTTCTATTTCCACTCTTTCCACTTGACTAACTCGGTTCCGTGGATCTTCAGCTTCTTCTTCGGTCTCCCATATTTCTGATGTTTCTGTGGAATCACCAGATGATCTACTCAACGTCCGGTTGCTTCTCCATATCCGTTGGGCGTTGATCTCGCTTCCTCGGTACATGTATGGGCACTGTTTGGTTATGTGCCCCTCATTTCCACATTCAAAACACCTTGTACGTGGATAGGACACTAAGTGTCCTACTTTCTCGCAACGTAGTCATTTTCTGTTCTCACGGCGCCCGCTGCTTCTTGGTTTTATCTGCCTTCTTTCAGTGATAGAAACTCTTTCCTTCCCACTGAGGTGGTATTCATTCTCCATGGAACTGTTCCTCGGTCGATTATAAGCAACTCTTGTCCATCCAGATTCTTCTATTTCCATACAAAACTCTTCCTCTCTGGTACTGACGCCAATTAGTTGCTAAGCGCACTCTACGAAGGAGCGTTCTATCGGCCTTCCCTCCTTCTTCTCCAGCTCTTTTGCCAACTGAAGAATCTTTAGTACATTGGATAAGAATTGCATCCAATGCTGTACCTAGATATTTTCCATCATCTCACTGAGCTTGTCGGTGATTACGTTGTAGCGTACCAGAAGTTCCGCGGCATATTGCTGCTATGTACTAGTAGCAGATTTACTTGGGATGCCAGGATAATCGCTGAAGGCAATTACCCAAAAATAAATTAATTAATTGATTATAAATTGAGTCCTAAAAAAAATTATTATAATTGGATTCCTTTCCAAAGGCTATTTGTGTGTTTACCAGTTTACCAATTAAATACCTTTATATTCATAAAATGTTCTTACCATTGATTATATAG
>NW_027115162.1:249336-257256 GCF_000696795.3 Halyomorpha halys | reverse complement strand
TCTGGTCCCTCGTCCTAACCTATTTTCTGCTTCGATACTTAAAGGTCTAATTTTCTCAGGGGCCCTGTATGGTAAATGTGGCAAACTTAATACAGATGTTTCCATATCCGAGGATGCTAAAAGCTTCCCAGAAGGATACCCTGATCAGGGGCAGATGACGAAACACCTTAATTAACGACATATTGTTGAAATCATGGCTAATTCCTCGATACATAGCATTGCCCATTAGACTTGGTTTCTGTTTCTTCCTAATCATCATATGTCCTCCTCTGGGGCCCACCGTCCTCCTCCAAAAGCCTTCTTCGATCTCGCTTTATCACGCTCCGGGTGTCTCCTCACCTGCTTTAATCTGATTGAGAATGCTCCTCTTTACTCTGCAGACGACCACTGCTTTTAATGCCTGCGCATCTTTGCTATCAATTCGATAGACGCTTCAATTCGGCTTATTAGTCGGTCGGCGAATTCTCCGGTTCCTCGCGTACTGGGCAGTTGCCGTACGGACCTTAATCCATTCTAGCATCGTGGTATGAGCGTGCGCTAAAGAGACTTCCGGTAGTGGCTGAATTTCTTCCGAAGGTGCGTTCCCGGCAGATAAAGGTTGGTTGACTTCAGCTTGAGGTTGGTTATTTTGGTTCGAACCCTCTAGGTTCAGAATTGCTGCTCTCACGATTCCGTTACAGGCCATATTTTTATAAAATGAATGAAAATGACAAAATCAAAACAAAAAAAATCTTCTTGAAAAAATTACTTTATCTAAAGCTCTCGGGTTTCGGCACCACTTAAGTATCGGCGGAAGCAAAATGTAAATAAAGAGATGAATGAATTAGATCTGACACGCTTGAAGTGCTGTAAAATACTCGCTTTATTGGGTTCTGTACATCTCTTTATATATGCTTGATCAGCTAATCTCCTCAGTCAGCCGACATCGAAGTAACAGCTAGCTCAGGCCGTAACTTATCAATTATTGAACATCTTTATATTTAAAAAATATCGTTACCCTTAATTATGTAATACAATAAGAGGTGAGTAATATACTAGTAAATCAGCTGTATAAAGGAGCTGAGTATCTATTTACAATGATTAATAATTATTTACTTACAATTGATACATGATGTTATTAAAATGATTGAAATGAACCAGACGAATGGTTTGCCATAAAATATGAATATTTCATTATAATTTATTACCTAACATCTACATACAGCTGCTGATTTGGATGGTGTGTGTGTTGAGAAATGTAGCGATGAAGTTTTTGCCATTTTTGTCGTATTGTCGTAACCGTGGATGTCATCTCAGCCCTGGAGTTCCATTTCAGAAGAGCACTTCTTCGGACTTCTTCAAGCACATGCTCTTCTCTAGCCTGTCTTCTTACTTCTGTACGTTTACTGCTTCTGTGTTCGGATAGAACAGAGGTATAATATTTGTACAGTAGAGGTACAAGTATAGTGCCCTCCACAACTTCGGCTTCTACTATAAAATATGAGAATGTTTGATTTTTTTATATAATTTATTTATTGTTATTTACAACTGTATAAAAACATATACAACAAGTAAATTTGCTGTACATGATATAATTACATGATACAAACGTGTGGAGAATCTACCCATTGATAGAACTCCAATTGTTTGATTATAATTTACTAAATTAAAAACAAACAATATTCTCAATAATTATCATAGGTATTTAGATAAAATATAGATATAGATAAAACCAAATCCATTTTTAAAACGAAGTTTTTTTTTACAAGGGAAAATAATGTTCAAGAATAAAAATAAATCATTTAATTGGATTGCCTGAGACAGTTCATCTAAAAAAACAAAACAACTTCTCTTCACAAACAGAATCTGATTCTACATTTCTACAACTCGAAAGAAACAAGCAATGGATTGTTTGCCCTTGACCAAAGAGAAGAGATGAAATGTCTTGCGGGATTTTAAGAAATATTATTTCTTAGATGAAATTGAGATGAGGTTTTTTATTCGTAATAATATTCTACTTTTATTGTAGATTTTCCTGCATAATACCTTGATTGTACCCTCCATATTATAAATCATTTTTTTCCCAGCATCAAGTTTATTGGTTATGGTAAAAGCAAATCTAGCACGGTGGGTGTAGTATACCATTTTCACTTACCATTCTTGAAAGAAAAAATTTCGAACATTAAATTTTAATTTTTCTGTTGCTATAATAATTCCAATTTTAAACTTTCTGGAAATGCGAATAGGGAACATCAACTTCCCGCTAAGAATATAACAGTTTGATAAAATATAGCAAAGCCGTGTACATATGACTGCGGTCGTGAGGCATCAGGTAAGCAATGCTATCAGTTTAAACTGTTGCACGCAATTACCCATTTTCTTCTTTAGTTTATATCTATACATTTTCTATTGCTGTTAATGATGCAGAATAGTTAATTATTTCAGAAAAAACAAATTTAAAGATACCTTAGATGAAGATATTTGAATATCTAATCAGGCATTTAAGCCTTATTAATCAGAATGGAAAGAGACCTTGCTGGTATTAAAAATCATTTGTTTGTACACTGATACACCGAGTTAATTAAAAATTATTGAAGGCACTATTGAGAAAAAAAAGTGTAAAAGTAAGTTTTTTTTTTTTTTTATATTCACTATCATTCCTGTTTCATTTATATTCATGTATCTATCTTTTAATTTATATTCATGTGTTATCTTCTTAAGTGTACTTATATTAATTACTTTATTATTAATTTTCTATTATATTTTACACTTTTCTGTATCCCCGCTCATTTGGTATAGTTTGTTTCTTAATTACTTACACACATTGTATCCCATTATTTTATACTTTACTTTTTTCTATCTGTTTTTTTTTTTTTTTAATATTTCTTCTCCCCCTATTATGTATATTACCATTTATTGTTCACCTAATTTAAATACTTTTTTACTATGTTTACTTTACAAATTATTTTCTTTATTGTGGCATAACTGCAATCCCCACTCCTCCCATTACCAACCGTCACTTTGTTTTTGACTGCCGTCAAAACAGGTATGCATTCTGTCTCATCATTTGATTTGTATTTTTTTTTCTTTTTTCAACTCTTTATTTGTACTTTCTTTAATATTTCTTCTCATATCTATCTGTTACTGTTACCCTTTTCACTTACTATTTACAACCTTTAATTTTTCTTATTATATCTTACTTTTTTACATTTTATACCCCTGTTATTTTACGCTTATGTTTTTTTCTTGTTTTTTTCCTTTTTGTAACTATAGTGTTTGTATCTTTTTTAGCCCTGACGAAGCCCTGCAACGTGGGGTGAAACGTTTTGCTCAATAAAATAGTAATATTATCTACTAGTTGAGTTTTTTTTTACCGCACCCGGACCATATTCCATTCATAAATTATTTAGTTTTGTACGACTTTTCATTTTTGAGCTAGGTCATTCAAAAGCAGTCAGTTTTGCAAGACTTTGAATACTGCCTCTAACCTCCAAATCATTTTCATTTTCATCACGAATTTAACTCATGCATATCTGATCAATAAGCAACCATCGCCAAAATGCCAATACTGCAACAGTGTAATTACGGTCAGTTACATATTTGGAGAATGTCATTTCTATTCCATGAACTTAAATAGATTGGGAGTGAGACCGAGTGTATCGGATGCTCTGAATGATGACCAGAAGAACGTGGATATGGTTTTGGTTTTCTTAAAAAGGAATGGCCTTTTGAATAATATTTAAACCCGAAAGTTTGTTATACGTACTAAATAATCCTAAAATAGGCAATTATTTGAATTTTTTTCGTAATTATTCAAAGAGTATCAAATCTTAAAATAGAATTACTAAGTGCGAAACATGGGCGTTGATTACCTCAGGGTTTTACGCCCTAAAGCCCCAGCCAACTACAACAACCAAATCATCTACTTTGGTCCAAATTTCGAGATTGACGTCAACGGCTCGGCCTCCAAATTATATTAAAAAACGCCAAATCATTAAACTGTTGCTATATTGTTGCTTATCTATCTAATAGAAATTTACAGAAAAATAATCCCAGAAAATTCGATTTTAGTATAAAAATAAATGCAACACTATAATATAGAAGATGTCCCTTAAATTATGTACGTATATTGGACATTAATATTATTATTTTTAATTTGACAATTCTAAACTATTCTTAGCTATGTGATGTCATTCAAACGTAAATAGAAATTAAGTTTTTATTGATGAGTTAAATTTTAACAGATTTTATTATATATAATTTATAAAGAAAAAGCAATCGATTCCATAAGTGAATTTCAATTTGTAAGTCAGTGTTGTGATAAAGTTTTGGCTCTCCCTTTCTATTTTTTCGAATAAGATTAGCTAATGAATATGAATTATGGTAATTGATAAAGATGGATTTTGAATAAATCGTAATAGAATCACTTTGTTTTACGACAGAGATCATAACAGAAAACTATTACTTCCGTTCTCAGGGAGGAAAAATGGATATTGTTTCTTACCTCATGAATATGAAACAGTGTGTTTTGATATCGATATCAAGTCAGCCATGGATAGAGATCGATGAGTGGGTATTCCTAAGATCTATTTCAAAACTGGACTAAATTCTTGTTCTATTGGTCGATATAAATTTTAAACATAAATCTGTTTTGTCCATTATTTAATCCGCCATTCTCTAAGGATGTGTGACTTTTTTAAACCTGGTCTAGTAAATAAAAGTAGGAAGAAAAGATCTGTTTATTTATATTTTTATGTACCAGAGGCATTGACTCTTAGTTTCAGGGGGGGTCTTACGCAAATAGCACAAACTAACACTCTGTGTAGTAGGTTTTACTTGATACAATTTCACGAACTTATACAATGCTAAGTTGTACGTTTAAAGTTTTAAATCCAACAATATCACTAATCTTCGTTTCCATTATGAAGAAATAAGTATTAATTTCAGTATTTTGCGGTGAATTTAAGAATAATTACTTTTATCTTTAATTATGGAACAGGTTTAAAAAAAAAAACTTCAATTATAGGTTTCATAAGACTTCAAATCAAAATTTGTAATCTTCAATATAGAGTTGGGCAAAACTCTAAATACTTTTTAAATGAGTAATTTAAACACAAATTAATGTTGTTATTTTGAAATAAATAAATTTCAAATATTTAATTTTTAAATTTTATTGAATAATACTCATTGATGGCTTACTAGTTTCTTTTCCACTTTCATAAAATAATAAATCTCAAAATATTTAGTTCTATATTGCGCGAGCAAGCCTAGTGTAAAACAGACTATTTCAGTGAATATTCTGATATTTTCATATACCATATTTTATCCGCATAGGGAAAAGAGGGAGAAACGATCTCCCCCTATGTACATTAAAAAAAAAGGGGGGGGTAAATTATGAACTCTTATCGGTCTTCTGTTTGGCGTCGAGTCAATTTTATCAAAACTTTTTTTTCTAAAACAAAACCCTATTGGTACAGAATAAATAGAATACATATCCTTCGGTCAATCTTTACGTCGAAAAGAGAAGATTTGAAAAAGTTGCAGGACATTATTAAGTTATTTTGATGCAATATTTATGTATCTTCCAGAAACATGGAAATACACAACCAGTTTCATGGGAGATCCTCATTATGGAAAAGATCACATAATGATCATTATAAAAAAAGACATTGATAATGTAGATAAAATATTTTTTTTTACGTTTCAAGAGAACATGTGATTGGTTACCAATAAATATTTCAAATACATGTATGAACATAATGCAAATGCTCCTTGATGGACCGAAGGATATGTATTCTATTTATTGTTATTTTTTATTTATAAATTATTTATTGTTATTTACAACTGTATAACAATATATACAACAAGTAAATTTGCTGTAGGTGACAGAGTGAATCTACCCATTGATAGAACTCCAATAACATTTCTAGAGGAGAAGATCCCGAGGCTATCTTTTTTCAGACGCCTAGGAGCATTATCAGGTAATGAAGGAGAAGTCAGGTTAGAAACAAGTGGATTTTGGTGGTTGGGAAGTTTATCATGGAAGGAATGGTATCTAGTTTTGGCTAAATCGGCAACATATGAGACATTGAGGTCCTGATGGATGACTTGATTTGTAACCAAGTAAGGAGCATTAAGGATTTTGGACTGTAAGGATTGGATTCGGGAGGAATTTTATGGTTTAGTGGAGCCCCAAAGCTTAACTCCGTATGTCCAGATAAGTCTTATAATAGTCATGTAGATCAATCTTTTGTAGTGGATTGGCATGTTAGACCGTGTGTCCAGTAAATGTTATAATAGTCGGAATCGACGAGCAGGAAAGTCTTTTTAGTCTTGTATGAGGATTCCATGTCAGTCGTTTGTCCAGTAGAAGAAGTCCTAAGTAACGGATCTGTTTGACAGGAATAAGTGGGGTATTATTAAAGGATTCTATTTCTAAAGTTATTTTGGTGACTGGAATGTTCTAGATTTTATGTAATGAGATGAGGACTAGTGCACAAGGGTTTTCGCGGTGAAGACCCTATACGAAATGCTGAAGAAACTAAGGGAATGCTATAATCTAAGTATTTTATCAAACACAAGGAATAATAAAATTAAATGGGCGCAAGAAGTGTTCTTGGAGAACTGTAGTAATTCAAGATTTTTGAGATGATTCGGGGCTCAAACAAGGAAACCATAATAAAACTTATTTCCATGGTAATATTTCTTCTTGATTAAATTTCGAGAAAACGTAAGAGACTTAAATTAGGTTTACAGAGAGTAAAAACGGTCTTGTCTTACCTTTTTTTAATTCTCCTACTGCCCTTTCTAATTCCCTAAGACAAGTGAGACTGCTTCATGATGTGAAATAATTAGATTTTCTCAGCTCCTTTAACACGCTTTGAAAGCGTCCCATTCCGTGTCCTGTTAGACCGGAAGAAAAGTGGGGAATGTTTAAATCTAAAGGATGAAAAAAGAGATTGAGGTAAAATGAAAAAAATAAAAGAATGTAATTTAAGAGACCGGAGTTAATACAGCTTCTCTTCGGAGACGGTAACATTCAGATTTATATGAAAACTTGTGATGTGTGCCTCCCTTCTCAACTCTGAAGGATCTGGAGGGTGGGGTGAGGGAGGAGTTGGAAAGGGGGGAATGAAGAAAAAAAAAGTTAGGTCTCCAGCACCCCATGAAGAAAACTTGGCCTTCCGAGCTAAGCTTATTATATATTAAAGTTGGGGGCAAGTTTAAGTTAAATGTAGCGGAGGACCGTTTTTCAACGCTAACCTCTTCCGGTAAACATCTATATGCCTAATAATCGACTTCCTTTCTTGTTTTGCCTTCTTTCTTCTTAGCGGAAGTGTTCAAGAATTCGTTACTGACGAACCCTTCCGAAATAACTCAGTGATACTCGAACTATGTCTACGGCTACTCGAACTATGTTTCGGCCGCTTGGAGACACATACCTTAATACTTGCGATAAGTATCGATTCATATTAAAAAACAACGAAGGAATCCTGCGATCTACTAATTTTTTTTTCAACAAATCTATATAATAAAAAAGTGATTTAAAAAATCATTATTTCCAAAACCGGTATTAAATTGTATATATATTTCATTTTGTTCTAGACTGCGGTGGATTTGATTAGAAGTAACTTTTCATTTTCAATACGATTTATATCTATATTATGATTATGTTGATTTTTACTTTGTTCATATTCAAAGTGAAATAACCAAAGGTGAAGTTATTGTGGGTCAAGTAGTGAACGAATCGCATGCAGTATAAACTTTAAAATGAACATTTATCTACTTGTTGTAAAGGGATCATTTTCAACATAATTAAACCATATCATATGCTAACTACGTCTATTGAGAATGATTACAAGAGTGTGAGTATAAGTGTGACTCGTCTAGTAGATGAGGGGGTTGATAGAGGGGATGGGCCCCGTCTAGTAGCAACACCCA
>NW_027115162.1:208396-248729 GCF_000696795.3 Halyomorpha halys | reverse complement strand
CCGTCTAGTAGCAACACCCAGGAGATGAGAGGGTTGATAGAGGGGATGGGCTCCGTCTAGCAGCAACACCCAGTAGATAAGAGGGTTGATATAGGGGATGGGCTCCGTCTAGTAGCAACACCCAGTAGATGAGGGGGTTGATAGAGGGGTTGGGCCCCGTCTAGTAGCAACACCCAGTAGATGAGAGGGTTAAAGAAAAGTAGAGGGGTAAATGTAATTTGAAAAGGACTGAAAAAAAACAAAAAAAAACTCCTTATATGAATTCAGTTAGATAAAATCTTTTGTCGTAATGTTCTTACTTCTTTTTACTACATGATTAGTATTTTCTTGTGCATATTCTGAGCTATTAGGGCTCGACCATTATGTTATGAGAATTGTATTATCTATTTAGCCTAGTTAATTGCCAATTAAACTTAACTGTTTAAATGAGAATACTATTATTATTGACATTGGGTAAGAGTCATATTCCCTGGATAACTACTTCATTTATTTATCTTCATTATCTTTAGCATTTTTTTTTTACAATTTATTATTTTGTTTCTTAGGCTACTATCTTTCCCTTCAAGATTGATGGCTAACATTGAATTATTACTTATAACACAAAACCATATCTTATATATTTGTATAAGAAGTTAAAATCTCTTAGAACTTGACTGTCACTTTCTTCCAAAATCATATTAATTAGCACCAATGCTTGACAGAATTTTCATGGAACATAAAATATGAATTTGTTATTATTACTCTTTTAAGAAAGTTAAAAAAGTTTAAAAACATAGTTCAACTTGATTTCTTAGCAAATTGAATATTTAAACCCCCAGATTGCCCCTATGAGCAACTTAATCGCTAGTACAGCCTGCAAAGGCAGGAATCTAATTCAAGGCGCATTACGAATGTAGATCTGAAGCGGGCTAACACCTGGCGCCCTACATACATTGGCTGACTCCTCTTTTACATATCCTCTACACTTGTATCAGTAGTAGGCGTTCTAAGGAACTTGTAAGATGAGTTCATTTACGTCCTAAAAACTTTGTCACTATTATTTTTAATCAGTATTTATATTAATGAGGTGTTGATAGTTTACGGTAGATATGTGGAGAAGCTAGTCGGAGGGTGCGAACAGCAAATAAATACAAAATATTCATTCGTGCCGACGTTTCGACCTGAATTTCAGGCCTTCATCACGAATTTAAGCCAGAGATCTAGTTTTTTTATCAATTTTTTTTATCTCTGATCAATTTAGCCAAAACCTCTGCCTTAACTTCCCGATGGAGACCTGAATTTCAGGTCGAAAAGTCAGCAGGAATGAATGTTTTTTGTTGGTTTGCTGGCCGTACTCCCCGACCACCTTATCCACATATTTATATTAATATATTAAAATTATTCGAATCCCGAAACTTATTATGATTGGATTTATTTTCCGAAGGCTTCTTGTGTGTACTAATTACCAATTGATAATAATAATAGTGGAATACCTAATTTTAATATTTTTTACATTGTTTAGTTTAAAATTATTTTCGTTATTATGTGACGTATTTAAATGCCATCTCCACTCCTCCCAATACTAACGGTTCACTCTGACTTTGACTTCCGTCAAAAAAGGTGTGAATTCTGTCTCATTAACTTTCATTTGATTTTTTTCTTATTCCTTTTCATCTCTCAATATTTCTTCTTTTTATCTGTTACTATTACCATTTTCATTTATTGTTTATAACCTTCAATTTTCCTTATTAAATTTTACGTTTCATTGTATACGTATGTTATTTTTCACTGATTTTTTTTTTTTTAAACTATGTCAAGTGTTTGTATCTTTTTCAGCCCTGACGAAGCCCTGTAACGTGGGCATACAATGCATACATGCAAAAATGTTTGGTTATTTAGATTGGATAATAGTGGATGGTCCAACTGCAGCAGTTAGGATGGCTTCATTAGTTATGAGTCTGTACTCCTCTTCGTCTCTATTTGAGTAAGCCCATCTCTCCAGGAGTCTAAGTCCCTCGAAGGTACAACATGAAGTGATTTCTTCCAATGTCCAACTCGAAGTGCCATAAAGTCTATTTCTTCATTACTTCGTCCAGTGCATTCAATGCCTTCCATCATATCAATTGTTTTTATGAGAAACCACCGTTTCAGATATCTAAGAGTATCCAGAACTTCCAGCTATGCATAAAATGTAAATATTCAATAAATAGCAATATTTAGAAATTTTCGAATAAATACTGAATACAATTCAAGATTTTTTATTGATTGCGATTAATCGATTTTTTTCAATTTGTTGGGTATTCTCTCCAATTTAAAATAAAATAATGACAACTAGACTTTTTTTTTCATAATCGTTTATTGATTAAAAAGTTTATTTTGCATACTATTTTTTATATTGAGATGTATATGTTATCTTGTATTGCTAATTTTTTTTTTAAATTATCTCACCCTTCTCTATTATTTTTTTTTAAAATGTTATATATGATATACAAATTAATGGCTTTATGTGAAGGGAAATCAGGAAAAGTGGCTCTACAAAGTTGAGCTTGTGATCACTTCAACTTTGTACTTGAAGGTAGTGATTATGTAATTTCTTAGTGAATTCAAGGAAATAGGTCTTCATTAGCAAAGTCAAGTCACTCCTTTCTGAATATATCCTAGACATTCTCAACATTTCCTTTGTCTATTTTGCAAGTGAAATAACGAAATCATAGATTAAAATGAAACAATAAATTCCATTATCATTATAATTTTGTAACGGATTCTCAACAGAAAGAGAATAATTTATTTGTAGCAGTAATGTAAAATATGTTTAATGAGAGAAAATTAAATAATTTACAGAAACTTTTCAAACGGTATATTCATACAATTGATTAAATTATTCTTTAAAATGTATAAAAACATAGTATTTTTAACTGCAGTAACAATTATTACCATGGTAAAACAAAAAAAAAAAAAAAAATGTGCTAATATGCTCCAGTCTCCCTTAGATTTAGAAATATCTGTGGATGAAAACATAAATAAAATAAAATATATCTATGTAAAATAACGATAAGGATAAAAAACTATTAATTCGAAATAATTGATGATGATAATTTAATTGTATATAAAGATAGAAATTACCAGATTAAAAAAAAATGAACTTGTTCTCTGGAAAATCACTTTAAAATTCTTAGGAGCAGAAATATCAGCATTTAGACGAGGCTAGGGCACGTTGGTGCTGTAGGTTTTTCAGTGGTAATTTTTAAATATTCTAATTCCCTTTATTACAGATAAACTCTGTTTTCATTTAATTTACACAAATGAAAAATAATTTATGAACATGCAGTTATTGGGACATGGGGGTCTTAAGCTTTTCCTGCAATTTTAGTAGTACATTTTTAGACGATTCGCCTGATTGTTTTGGTTATGTTACGCTATTATCGGTTGTGAAAATTAAACTCTTTCCAACAGATTATCAGCTTTTCTTTGGTACTTTTTCCTGTTTTGAATGATGTTTTTCTTCTTATTTTCTTTTTGTAGGTCTGTAGCATACACATTCTTTTTTTTAATAACATACAGCATACACATTCTTTATTTATTGTTATTTACAACTGTATAAAAATATGTACAACAAGTAAATTTGCTGTAGGTGACAGAGTGACATGATACAAACATGTGGAGAATCTACCCATTGAACTCCAATAACATTTCTAGAGGAGAATATCTCGAGGCCATCTTCTTTTCAGACGCCTAGGAAGATTATTAGGTAATGAAGGAGAAGCAAGGTTAGATAAAAATAAGTGGATTTAGGTGGTTGGGAAGTTTATCATGAAAGTATTAGAATCTGGTTCTGGCCAAATCGGCAACATAATGAGACATTGAGGTCCTGATGGATGAGTTGATTCATGAAAAAAGTAAGAAGAATTAAGGATTTTACGACGGATTTTGGACTGTAGGGATTGGATTCGGGAGGAATTTGATGGTTTAGTTAAGCCCCAAAGTTCAGTCCGTAGGCCTTACAATAGTCATGTAGATCAGTCTTTTGTAAGGATTTTTTTATAAAAAAGGAATTTATTTTAATCCTCCAGTTTTGGCACCATTCTTCATTCACCATTCTGGGTAGTGGTGTGGGTTTGGAATACAATATAAGGATCAAGGTTCACAAACAACAGACATGTGTCATCGGCATACGTGGTGAGAATAGTTTGAAGACGGGTTGGGATGTCAGCTGTAAAAACTGTATAAAGGATAGGACCAAGGATACTACCTTGAGGTACACCAGCAGACTGAGGAAATAGGGATGTATAAGCGCTGTTCTGATTTACTTTATATAATCTGTCGGAGTGATAAGAACGGATGAGGAAGTATGTAGGAGATAGGAATTTACGGATCTTGTATAGCAGTCCTGGGTGCCAGACTCGATCAAAACTTTGTTCTACATCAAGAAAGACTCCCGTGCAGTATATTACGTGCTCTAATGAAGACGAGACATCAACCACACGATTGCATTGCTGGATAGTGGAATGGGATGTTCGGAATCCGAACTGGTGGTTTGGGATTATGTGGTTGGAATCAAGGGTAGGATACAGGCGTTTGAAGATGAGTTTCTCAGGGATTTTGCCCATGATAGGAAACAGAGAGATAGGACGGTAGGAGGATGGGTATTCTGGTGGCTTTTGAGGTTTGAGAATCATTTTGATTATGGATAATTTCCATGGGTCGGGAAAATATGTGAATCTGAGTACAGCATTGTTGATGTGGGTGAGGAATAAAACAGATTTTTGAGGAAGATGTTTTAGAATATGGGATTTAATTAGGTCATAACCGGGATGTTTTAGAAATGTTTTAGAAAGGTGCTGACCGGCATATACATTCAAATCAAAATGTAGGACCGAAAATACAAAACAAACCTAATAACAGATACAACTCCTGACATACGATAGCAAACGAATTGATAGTCTTGAAAAAGAAACGATATGTCAAGCAAGGTTCATCATGGTTCGTGGAGCATTCTTCTTACAGGGGTAAGAGTAAGGGGCCAACCTGCATCCTTATTACATTATCGCATTACAATCATTATTGGTGCAGAAAATTAATAATGAAATATGATTCTTAATGTAGTAAAATAAGTTAATAGAAAACATGTATTCAGTTTATTCGTAAGTAATTTATCAAGATTACGTTACACAAGATTAAAACTATGTACAAATGATGATAAACAAAAGAAACAAATTTCTATTGGACTTCGAAACGACCCTAGTAATTTTAGATTCTGGGCCGAATCCCTAATTCCGCCCTCCCATTTGCATTTACAATTGGTGCCAACACATTTCCCCTGCATACCTCCTGATGTGGTATGTAACGAGAGACCTTATCCTCGATAATAGCAAACAAGGCAGCAATAATAGCATTCCTGTAATGCTTCCTTAGCATTGCTACAATGGTTTCTTAAAAGTGTATATCTCTTACTAATAAACTAATTGGAGGAACTAAACATTGCTTTTACGACAATTCTGACAAGGTTTAGATTGTAGTCCTTTTTTCTATCTGATTTGATGAAGCAAAAATATAGTTGCTAACAAATTAGTAAAAAAAAGAGTTGAGATCGACATCAAATATTTCTTCAAGTCCTCCGTTGATAAACCTCAATACTGTATCTTCATTTAGCTTTACGTTTATTCTTATTAAAAGATGCGGTCTCTATCATATATATTGTTTTTCGTTTAACGTACTGTTAATTAGTTTTTCAATTTATTAATAGTCTTGGTCCCTTAGGAAGTCCATCGTCGATTGCTTCAATTCTTCTTCTAAGGAAGTTTGCCTGCTTTATCTTTACTAGACAGCCTTAGCTACAAGTTTTTCTGCTGAACCTTCATCGTTGCCATCCACTTTCCATCTCTTTTCTCTCCCAGACTTCATCCCCAGATGCAGTGCTTCGAAATTTCAACTCCTCATCATGGTATTTCATTATTTTTCAGGTGTCATTCCCATGAATCGCTTCTACTGAGGGAATTTCCGTTGTTTTAGGAGAAATTCGGTAATGAAAAGATTTTTTATGAGGTGAAATCTTTATCTTTCAGATCATTTCTACAAGCCTCGAACCTTCTTTTTAGACGTTTTAATGAATCTTTTGGATAGTTTAATTATCTTGGCAGGGTAAGAAGTAGACGCCTAGTGTTACGCAATATACAAAATCTCCGAATTTCCCTACCTGGAACCATTATAAAAAAAAAATCTTTGGCAATCTAAATCTGGCTCAAGTTAACCGAAATAATTGCTCTTAGATTCTTAATTATTACGGTAAAGGTTATTTCTCCAAGGCTTTACCGAGAGCAATTTAGAAGTTAATTTTATGTCATCTACTGTAATAGGCTATTCGAGTATTAAAGTAGAATTAATTTTAGCTTAATATACTATAAATTAATTTATAACTTTGATCTTCGTAGGAGTTGTAGTTTTTATGGTATTTACAAAAATAAATTCACAAAATGTTGGTTTCTAGTTATTCAAACAAAAATTTTTAATTTATGACAAACATACAGAAACCATTAGATGTACAAATGTATGATAGAACTTAAATTAATTCTAGTTGAATGTACAACGTAGTTTATATCGCTTATCTGCGTAGGAGGAGTCTTTTCCATGAAATTTACAAAAAAAAAATCTCTAAATGTGGATTTCTCGATATTATATAATACCATTTGGTTTATAAAATACTATATCTCTAGAACTACTAGTCGATTGAAGCTAATAATTTAGATTTAGATCTTACATGATTAGTAATAAATAAATTACTCTACTTTAAATCATGTTCAATAAAGGTATTGGTGCAGTGGTTAGTTTTAAGGATATGAAGATGATAAGTGAAAATTTTCGGGTTTCGTCTGAAATAAAATAAACTTCGGGGAGCGTGCTTTTAAATACTTCAATATTTATTTTTAATGACATTTTTTGTACCCCTTATGATAGTATAGATAAAAATTGAACCTTTTTCTAAAATGAAATAATATACATTTTTTTGTTCTTAGCGGAACTCAGAAATAAATTATTTGTGTGTTCGGAACAGCTGCTATTTTCACAGCTTGCATGACTTTTTTGGCAGATTCCCATTTCCTTATTGGTTATGCAAAAAAAGTCCTCTCAAATTTTTCTTTATATAATGCCCAATAATTCGCGGATGCTCTTGGACTATAAGTGCAGCAGTGCTTTTCGCACAGTGTGGGGAAAACATCTAATTTTTGGAAAAAAGAAAAATAACTTTTATGATTCTGTTTCTTTTTTTTACGTTAAATAATAAAGTTCCTATAAATATAATTCCTTAAATAACCGTTTTCTTGTTATAACAAAAAAATCTGATTAATATAACTAAAAATTATAGGTTTATCACATTATATTTTATTATTGTTGCATATTATTTATTAAGTAATTTTCAATCTTCATGCTAGTTTTTAAATTTTAGAATTATTTTAGTCGCGTAGTCCAGGATGCCTAGGAATTGTTTTGTTATTGACGTTTCGGTTACTTCTATTTTAGATGGTACTTCAAGTTTTAATGATTGCGATACTTCCTCATTGTATATATTTAATATGCAGGTGAGTGACAGTAAAATCAAATCAAACATCCTCTTGTATATAATGCCAAGGTGATGAAAGAATGCACCACAAATTTTTATAGTAGTGGTTATGCTCGGGACAAGAAAGTTAAAAAGCAAATGACTTTACTAAGGACTGAATGAAATTGCTGGCTTTGACCGTGAGAAGGCGGGTGATAATAGGATATTGCAGGCTGGCTTCCACTAATTGCACCTGCTTTGTTGATAATCCTCATTAGTTGTTCATTCCCTCGGCCATTTTAAGCCATATTCATACTCATAATAGGATTATATTGTTTTAACTACATACAAATAATTCCTTGTTAGTTTATCTGAATTGAAATGTTGAAAAAATCCTCTTAATATAAATTTTAATAAAACTCAAAACGATCTGACTATCTTATTATCAGCTTCCACTATATTATTATAGAACAGAGAAGAGAGAAGGCGTGAGATATTATCAAGTCTGGGTTTTCCTTTCATACTTCCACGGGTAAGCTCATCTTCATTTTTTCAGAGTGGGAATATATACACTCTGTCATATTATTTATATGCCAATGATATCAAGCTATTTTAATATAATTTATCCAATATAGGTTAAACAAAAGAAAAAATGAAGAAATTAAATTGAATCGACTCGGATTTAATCGATTTATTGTACAAAACTTTTCATATAACCCCGTTATTTTGGCTGATGAAATTTTAAATTGAAAAATAAAACTGAGAATAGTTCTCATTTTTGAATAACATAATATAAATTGATGATATAAAATATAGTCAAATTAATTAAGATATTATCTTTGAATTAAGAATGATTATCAAATTAAAATTAATAATACAAATCCTAATTCTTTTAACTATTATTCCTAGAAAATTGGTACTTAACATCGATTTCTCGGCATTTAACATAGTTCTATGATCATTCATTCTCTAATTAATTTTCGCAGTGGATACATAAGTCCTTTATAGAATTTTAGTTTTATGATGGAAATGAAACATAAGTTAAGAGCTATGAAAAATGTCCCTCAGTTTTAAACTGTCATAAACTATAGAATAATATTGTTTAAATAAATAATTTATATCCATTATAGTCTCAAAACCTTTCATTTTCTTTACAACTCCGACGTTTCGGCCGTCCTCAGGGACAATCTATCACAAAACAGCTTTTATTACATCTATGATCCTCAACGATTCAAAATGCACAACAATATTATTTATAATTCATCTTACCTTAATACAATTTTTGAACAAAATAATTGAAAAACACAACTTCATGCAGGCTATACTGCCCAGGTCAATTCAACAATTTCTATAAAACATTAAAACATTAGATAAACATATATTTTTTGTTAATAAGCATATCCTATATTATGGCTAATTACCTAATTAGTCAATATTCACATTACAACAAAAATTAAAATTATTTATCACAGTCACTTATTTGTTAAAATTTATAACAACAATAGATATATGTTACATCTACATATAGAGGACGATAAAAAACCATTCAAGAAATAAAACGTATTTGCATAAGAATATCTTAAGATAATTGGGCTGCCTCCTACATTGAATATTATAATCACTAAATATTATTAAATATCAAAATATTGTGCTAGAGAATATATATTTTGTTCACTCTATCAGACAAATTCGGTATATTTATATACACGGAACAAAAATACAATTGAGTTGACCGATTAGACTGTGAAGGAACTCGATGACGATATTCTGGGGATTTTTTTTTTACCTTTTTAAATCGAGATAAAAATAGCTTTCAAGAAGCAGTCCCGTCCCCCTTCTTTATTGGTAGAAATAATTGAATACTCCCACTTAAGGCCAGAATAATTTCAGATGCGGAAAAAAAAATCACTCAAGGAAACAAGTTTTCTTCATTCCCTTTGGCTTCACTATTTAAAGTACACTTTTAAATTGATAGCCCTGTAAATCGGTTTATTGTAGGATATATAGAGACTCGTATTCAGGTTATATCCTTCATTGAAATTTAATTTATCTCCCATTTTAGTAGTACTCAGATACGTGATAAGGGAATATATGAATCATTTAGAAATGTACGTAATAAGAGTTTAAATTAAAATTAATCCTTCTGTCAATCATTAAGACGTATTTTTTGTTTAATACATTGAGTAATAAATCTTTAAAATCGGTCAAAAAAAAAAATTAATTCTCAAACTTAATATTAAAACCGGCAATGATTTTTTTGAGATTTTACAGATTTTTTTTAGAATTTATCCCAAGATAAAACTCGAAAGATATGAAGAATTAGGAATAATAATCCTGAAGGCTTAAAAGAAAAGAAATATTATTTTTTCAACAGGTGGAGCAATTTTTTTTAGCAGGGTTTTGTTCCCGAGTGGTACCAAATTGTCGACTCCATGCAATAGTGTAGCCCAAATCGAAATAATCAAAATACCTTTTTACTATTAATCATAGAGCCAAAATGCCTCTGGCGATTTTGATGAAACTCGCCTGAAGTATTCTTCTTAAAGCCCTTCAAATTTTTATGTACATAATAAATTCCTAAGAAAGATCAAGGCAACAAGTCTCTTCCGCAAAGAAATCTAACTGTGCCAGAAAGTTAATTTTTGTTCTAATATCAACAAATCGGTTCTACGGTCAGGTGACGCTCCTGGGACCCACCTGGAATCGATAAAGTAAGTATCTAAACCTACAATGAGTTGAATGAGGAGATTTGCTAATCCATTTAATCCTTGTTAAAGGAATGGTTTTTAATTTAGAGGTTGTACTGATACAAATCGGTTCTTTTATTATTTATAGGACTGTATACAAATTATCTGATTTTAATATTTGAGCGAAATTTGTGATTTTAATAAAATGGGTTGTGTATTAAACTTCATACACAAAATCACAGCGTTTTAGATATGATTTTTTTTTTGTAGAACAATTACATTTACTTATGAAAAAAAATCTTTATAACACAAATTGAAAGATCGAGTGAATTTAAATATTTATTTTAAAAATATAGAATGAAAAAAAGAGTATTTTTAAAATTGTAGGTACTTCGGACTGTGTAACTTGGTAACACGGATCCTTGCTCTCGATGCCTTGGCAACCCGGTTTGATCAATGAGGCGTTGTACGGTAGCATGCATATACATCTGTACACTAACTAGTGTGAAATGGATGAATTTCTGGAACATAGCTTCGACGAATTCCCGAATCGTCTTAAATTCGAAGAGGTAACTCAATTTAGCAACTAATTTTTCTCTTTTATGATAACTGATATATTTAGTATATAATTTAATGTTTGTATCATAGCTTTGTAGGTATCAACGGCAGGGCCCTGTTTCATAATGAAAGCTAATAGTATTAGTTCCAAATACAAGTATCGAAACAACGTGTTAATTACACTAATACTTATTTTTTTTCATAATAGGAAGGATTATTAGTGATATTACAGGAGTTAAAAAGTACTAAAGTACAGGTTACTATGTTACAAGTCAGTGTAAATGTATTAAGTTAAATCGACAAGACTAATAGTATTAGTTTGTACTTTATTATGAAATAGGGCCCAGGTGGTTGATTTATGTTAAAATAAATAAATACACACAAACACACTCACAGGAACAAAAACACATACATGCAGAGTGCACTATGTATTTTTACTTCCTTTTACATTTTCGAAATTATTATTTGACTTTGGCTAGGTAATTACAGTATCATTCACTTTCTGAAAAAGTTGATACCCTTGTATAATGAACACTTAATTGAATCAAAAGTTTTTATACCTTTAAACAAAAACAAACTTTATTAAATTGTATTCCTTTAAAAAAAAAAAAAAAAACATTATTAAATTTTAAGCCTTTTTTTTTTTTTTAAAAAACAAAACTTAATTGAATATTCCATTTCCCCATCATAAGTGTCTTATTTATTTCCTTTTTTTAACTATAATATCTTTTCCTTAAATTCCTGCTAAAATATTTTTGGTTATGGGATGCTTGTAATTCATATATAAACTATATAAAACCAATTAAATTTGATAATAATTCAGATGATATTAATTAAGAGAATTAGGTATACCAAAATTAATACAAGTGGAAATGTAGGATAAATATAAAAAAATTATAAGATATATTTTAAATCTATAAGTTGATGAAGTAAAATACAAATCAATATTTGATCTATCAATACATTTTTTCTATTTTTGTAAAGAACTTGCTCGCATTATATGGTTATTATTTTTTATTACATCATATCATTATTTGCCTTTAAGTTGGGTTGATCGGTATCGTTCTGAATACATAACATTTTTTTTTTCTTTTTAGGAAATAAGATGGAAATGTAACCAGATTTATTCCTGTTCGCTATCGCTGTTCTGTTTTTATAAAGTGATGCGTTTTATAAACACAAGAGAAAATTCATACCCTCACGTTTATTTTAAGCAAACATTGCATCATTGATATTGTGAAGCTGAATTTATTCAAGAGTAGATCGGGAAGTATTTCTGGAGCTCATTGCTCTCCAGTTCATACGGACAATGAAACAAATCAACTGGCTAAAATAACACGGTATTTAAAACTCACATTCTATAGCAGAGATGTGAAAGCAACTTTGTAACAGACACCTCCTTTAGTGAGCTTTCACATTCAGAAGTACCTCAACAACGAATAAAATTACATGAAAATTAAATTTTTGTTTCAGTTTCAGAGCATGAGATCAATAAAAAAAAAGGAGACCCAAACACCTAATAATTAATTAGAAATAATGATAGATTAACAGAAGAATGATGATGAATTTATAAAATGAAAAGCTGTGAGAAGTTTTATTTACAGACACCAAAAGTATCAGATGAGAAAAATAAATGAAAACATCCTATTATTCAGAAAAATAAACCAATTTTGTAATATACGTTTCTGACTGCCTCACATATTATAGTTTGCTTATAATAACTATTATTATTTATTCTTGATTTAACTAATATTCATAACATTTTATAGGTATTATAGTGATAGGTTTCCCTCTTATATATTTTATATACCCAACTATGCATGTTTACCGCATAGATGTATGAGGAGCGCGGTAGCACAATGGTATCGCACTAGACCAATATCTCAAAGGACCTAGGTTCTAATTCGGCTTTGGTAGATAATTATTTTCTGTTAAACTATAGCCATGAGTCAACCCTGTGAGTTCTAGAGCCCTGCTGGGACCCATTCAGCCTCATAAAGTGGATGCCCTCAATAGGGAAAAACCTGGAGGATATGCTTGATCTCAAAAAGATCACCTCCTTAAAGTGATTTATGAGTTTATAGTGTTTCGCATTATTATAATTATGAATGGGTATAATTATAGATGTCAATATAATCGATGCAATAATGGTTTGATTTTTGCTGGGTGATTACAGTGGCATTTCATCTGTCTTGTGTTTTTCAGCACATCTAAAAGTGGAATTTCCAAGAGAATGGTACACATATATTTATGTTTTCTAACAAAAAAATCAGATTTTATGTCAAATTCATATCGGGAACTTTTCTTATTCAACGCAATTCCTTATTCAACGTTCTAGGCATATATCGCCAAAAACAAAAAAATAAAAAATAAAAAAGGTTTTTATATGGATTAATTTCATCTAATAATATTCGGGCGGAAAACGGAATAAACCGAAAAAACAAAATTTTTAGACTCCAATTTTCAGTAAAATTTCTTTTTTATAATTTAAGGAGAATAAAATGGCTGCCCCAATCATAATGACAGATTCTTAGGGGGAAATCGATTCTTTAACTTCGTTCTTGAGGTTTTCAGCGTTGCAGGAAAATACTCAAAAAATAGCAGTTTTTGGCTATTCACCCCTCTAGTAGTGTTGGACCTAAAATGTTCCTGACATGAATTTATTTTAAAATCTGATTTTCTTTCAAAAATCTTTAAAAATATGTACTTATGAAATTCTAGAGAAATACAATGGAGAACTGGACAAAGTTAGAAAATTAAGTCCTCCAAAAACAACATGCTATCAGTGAAATGTAAATAAAACAAAAAAAATTGTATAAGTAAGAGGGAGTGATTATATGTAATACTCACTGTACGTATAATTATTAATGATAAAAATTTGATTTCATAAGTAAATATATTAGGAAGCAATGAATCACCATTATATCTATAGGAATGTCATAGATCTTTATTTATATATATTTTGAAAAATGAATTGCTATTATAGTTGTTGTTTTATTTTATTTTTTATTGAACAGTGTTCTTATGTTAAAGGAGCTTCGGAAAGAGGTGGAGCGTGGGAAAAGAAAATTGGACAGAGCATTGAACAGAGCCTCTGGAATTCCTCTACCATCAGCAGTACCGAAGAAGTCCGAAAAAGTACGGAATCAAGAGGTAAAAAAATTGTATACCTTTATACAAAATGACCCTATCTGACACAGGATTGTTTTTTTTAAAATGCCAAAATTTGAAAAAAATACAAATATTATCTTTCTATAATTTACAATGAGTAAAAATGTATTATTCGAAATTAAAATATTTGCGACCGTAAAACAGGTTACACAATCCTTCAAATAAAGAAATTACTTTACTATTCATATAACTCCGAAAGTCAATTGTTTTTTCAAAAGATTGTTATATACTTATTTTATCATATTTTGCCACTTTTACTAATAGTACAAGAGCCCAAGAGGAGAAAAAAGGAACTTACTCCACCCCAATTTTTGATTACTTAATTGAAAACTAGATATAATTACTAGTAAAAATTGATGAATCTGCCAAGTCAGGGGGAATAAAAAATGGCGGCTGTTTTAAAACATTAAAAATTGTTTATACATAAGAAGATGGTCAGGGTTGCGAATAGATTTATTTTGAGATATGTGACCTACAGATATCTATTAGCACTCAAATTAAAGCTAGTTTAATGAGCTATAAAGTAGTTAAATACGTTTATTGTCGTAGGAGTAGTATTTTTCATGATATTTGCTAAAGTAAATTGATTTATAGTGGTTTGGACAAATTTTCATTTGCCAGATTTATACTCATATGTAAATAACGTAAAAACTACCCCTACAAAGATAAGTGTCATAAACTACTTTATAGTAAGTTAAATTTTCTTTATTTTGAATGCTGGCAGACATATGTGCGACTTATGGATCTAGAGATATATTTTTTCAAAAATCCAACATTTTATACAAAGAACTAGAAATTAACATTTTGTGAGTTTATTTTGTCAAATATCATAAAAACTATTACTCCTACAAAGATCAAATTTATAGTATATTAACACTTTTATGAAATGTTACTTTTTAAAAGGTTATTATATCTCGAGAAGTATAAATATATAGGCTATAAATATCTCTATTAAGGCTAATATTTCAGAAAATTTATTTTTCCTTAAATAATGTTTTTTCAGATTTTCTAGTGTTGTTATTAGTTTTTAAGATATAGAGCTCCAAATGAAAAATTAATGTTTTTAAGGTTTTGAAACAGTCACCATTTTTTATTTCCCCTACCTATACTTGGCAGAGTCATCATTATACACGGTTTCAATTAAAGTAATCAAAAATTGGGGTGAGATAACTGCCTCTTTTTCTTCCCGGCTCTTGTACTATGAGCTCTTCGGAAAATGTTCACTCTGAAAATTGCTTTATAAATGAACTTTGAATCTCAGTTAAATTCTAATCAATTTTTTTTTTGTCTTTATAATACCGTTATCTTTTCTCTTCGAATAAGCCAAACATTCCCTCAGTGACATTTGTTTCCCACTTCATAGATTTTCTTTTTATCTTCTGGTCTTCTTATATTTCTAATTTTGGCCCAAAAATACTTCATTTCTTTTTTTTTTTTTTTATCACTCATAAATTTTATTTTTATTTATGTGAAACACTAGAAATAATTTGGAAATCTTTTACACTGTAAAATATATCCTTAATAAAACTTACTGAAACAGTTAAACAAAATAAAGGTTATAGAGTCATAAGTAGAGATGTCTCTATAACGTTAAATATTTAGCAATTTGAAAGTAGCTAAAACGAAAAAGAATCTCTTTACATAGTAATCCATTCATACACAGACAGAACGATGGAGGTGGTTGGCTGAAATTGTGGAAGAGTGAGGAGAAATCTGTTTCAAAGAAGAAAACATTATTGAAGCTACCTTGTAATGTTGATTATTGTAGAAAATTATTACACTCACTATGATTTTTAATTTCTCTTATTTTCTGGTCTTTGTTCTTAATGATTAAAAGAAAATCATTATAATATGTTAAATAAAGTAAATATGAACGAGATTTTTTTATTTATCTTATTTTATCTATTTTATGAAGTAAATAGATTTTGTACTTTTCTGGTTCATTGCTATGATAATTAAATAAATTTATTTTGTAAACAATGTTTTTTAAGATCTAATTTTTTGCGTAGTGAAAAATTTATTTATAATTTATACAAAAAATAAAATAAAATGATAATAGACTGATTAATGCTAATAAGTAAATTTATTCGACTGAATGAAAAAATATTAATGTAACTGTAATAAAGGGATAAATTAAGTGTAATTCCTATCAGTTGAATTGACTGGACACTATATGAATAATTTATCGTTTGAAGCAACTAGTTGTGTTGATAAAACGACCTATTCCATCGCATTATACAGGACTGTGGGTTCTAATTATCAATCACTGAAAAGGGGGAGTGAGGTACTTACGAGATTTCTTTCTTCAGTAAAATTGAGTAACACAATTGAAAGCTTAAAGCTTAAAAAAATAGACCTTGAACAGGGTCTATATCAACCTCAATTAGAATTACATTAATTTCTATCAATTATTCTTGAAAATTTTTGAAAAATATGATGATAAAAAGTTTGTTTAGAATGTGATTTTTTATAACTGATTTCAGAGGCCAGGTTAGCTTTTCACTGACAATCATTTCTGCTTAAACTTTTAAAATTTATATAAAAATAAAAAATGGCTATGTAGATTGCATTCATGTTAGCAATTTAATAATCTGTCTAATTGTGTTATCTCTATCATAAATATGCATGTTAATATTCGAATATTCTCTGACATATATAGCATGTAGAGTTGGCATAGGGAAATCAGAGCTGCAAATGAAATTACTTTTGGAATTGACAAGTTAAAATGAATAAGTTTTGGGATAAATTAGTTAGTAATTGCTTCGGAGGGGAATAATTTAACATGAGCCACCTCCAGGAAAGCCCTAGGTTTATCAAATATTATTCCATCACCATTTGTTCCAGCCTTTGTTTTAAAAACATTTTTCGAAGCAATCACGAATTTGGCAATAAAAGAGTTCATTATACCTCTTATTCTTCCCAAGATTTTTATTTAGGTAGGATAATAGAAAAAAAATTATAAAATAAAGACAACAATTAGGTGATGTTAATACCAAGGAAAAAAAAAGTATTTTTTTTTTAAATGTAGTTTTTATTAATAACTGTATAAAGCTTGTCATAAGGATATAACTTTTGCATGATACAGTCAGATGATTTGAATTTTCCTCTTTATAAATATTCTTACTTCTTTACAGTAGGAAAATAAAAATTACACAATAAAAAGAAAAAGTAATTAAAAAAAAAAATGTAGCAGTCTTAGAACTAGCCAACACAACTTCTAGAAATGAAAGAATGTATTGAAAATTTTAAAAAATTTATTTTCTAATATAATTATATTTATCAAATAATAGTTTATTTAATCATATCCATGCTAATGTTATTTATTCATTCGTCAAATCATAGGTTACATTAGCATTCCTATCATTAGTAACTTTTGATATGAACGACTTGTGGTTGTTAAATCTAAGTAATATGGTATAAGCATTTGATTGAACATTTTCAATATGTCTAGCAAATGCTGAGTCAATTTTTGTACAACGTATTGTAGTACTTTCTAATAGTAAGTTTCTGATTCATAAAAGTAATTTATCTTGTAGAAAATCTATAAATAGTTTAGATTTGATTTAGATATTAGAATAATTAAAAGATTTAGAATAATTAGATTTGATTACATTTTTATTCAGGGCGATCAACATCTAGGTTATTATACTCTATTTACTTTATTTATCTTCTAGTCTTTGACATTTGATAGTTGAATGTAGACTATTTCCTTTTTACACTGGTCGATATTGGTGAACTATATTTTAGTATAAAGTTGAGTTTCTTTCAGAAATTTTATTATTTTGTCTATGGATTCTGCTGAGTCTTTAAGTCTGCCAATTCTTCCATTTCCATTTTGTTTGGAGCCGTCAGTGTAAATTATTTCATAATTTGAATATTTTTGTATCTTCTTTAAGAATTTAATTTTATTTGAGTCGTGGTTCTGGCGTTTCATGGTTAGATCTATTTTGTAAGACTGGTATTTCCAGGGGGCAATCTATAGATAGAATCAGCTTGGTTTGTAAGCATGCCATAAATCTCTCTTATGATTTCTTATCCCTAATGGAGCGTTCCGTGAAGGATTCATTTCATATTTTCTCATGCAACGAGGTGAAATATATGGGGGTACGCAGGGTTAGTTGGTTGGAGTTTGATTTTGGTGATGTAACTGATCATAAGTTCCTGCCTCCGAAAAATAAGTGCTGGTAAAGAAGCCTCAGCACAGAGACTTTCTATTGGGCTCGTCCTGAAAGCACCTGTGGCAAGTCTTATTCCAGTATGGGGTCTACGGAGTCTAAGAGCTGGAGACAGTTTGTTAGTTGACAGTTGATTATTATCATAAATAGTTTAGATTCTTCGTCTACAAAATCTATATTAAAACCTTCACTTATATTTTTGGAATCGGAAGTAAATTTCCATTAAAATATAAAACGAAGATGCAATTTAGAAATACAGCTCATTACAAAGAGGATGGAAATGCTAAATATTTCTCTCGGTGACACAATGAAGGTACGATTTTTAGTTTTCATGATGTTTTAATTTAAATGCACCTCGAGCTTTCCCTAACGTCACAATATCAATTCATTCCTATATTTTTTTTTCTTGAGCAAGATAACGTCAGTAAAGAAGTATCACTTCAAAAATTCAATAAAGTAATGAAGAAAAATAATACACTAGGTTAAAAAATAAAATATATATAATAAATAAATTTTGTACAGTTCAGATTTGGGATTTGTTAATATTTTGTCTATTAGTAAATGTCTGGTACGTTTGTGGGTATATCTATCTCTTTTATGTAAATGGCTTATTGGAATAGAGAGAACATGTTTTGTGTCAGTAAGCGTACTATTTAACTTTAGAAGTAATGAACAGAAATTAATGAGAATATACAAGATTAATTAAGTTATTTCACAAAACTAAGTTGCATTTTTTAATAGTATATTACAGTATATAAGTTTTTACATTATAATCTTCAATTCAAAATAATGTAATCTCAAAAATAATCGTTAAAATTGTAATCCGGTTGAAATTTTACTGAAATTGAGGAAATAAGTTTCAACCAATATTAAAAATAAAAATTCAAAGAAATATAAATAAGTTTAGAACTTTTTAGTTAAAAAAAAATGTTCATAGATCACTACAATAAAAACCATGATTAAATGTATACGAAAAAGTTAATTGAGTATATTCAACTATTATTTTGTCGTTATTAATTTTTTATAGAATAATGTAATTTACTATTGATGAGCTAAAACTTTATCGAGTTAAATATCATTTTAGTTTCATAAGACTTCATACCAGGATAAAGTAATATATAAAATGAATGAACAGACTCTACGGACTACTTTGTAACTTCAAATTAAAATTAACTTTTGAATATTTGACTAATTAATATTTCATTTTATTACAGATAAAAACAGTTTTGGAGAAACACGAGCTAGCTAAGGCTGAAGCTGAAAAAGGAGATTGCTTCCACGTGCGGCTCTTTGAAACCCCAACAATTTTCTTGTTTGAAATAACGCCCACATATTTCATCACAGGTACGGAAGAAACGGAAAATGTGCAAAGATTGAATGAGCGTTACAAAGAGGTATTTCTTACAAGCAGGGATTTTCTTTTGCTATAAATATGCTCAGATATATTAAACTATCATAGATGTAATGGAAGTTGAATTAAAGAGCCCCCTCTAAAAAAGATACAACTGACATTTCTTCAAACCTCTCTGAGGTAAGAATAAAATATCATACTTTTGACCCAATTAACATTTCTTTAGTTTTGGGGCATAAGAGACTGTAATAATGATTAAGGGCTACTTCATTGCAACAGTTCATAAAAAAACTTGCAATGGTAAAAAAAAACTGTTTGATTATATTTTACAATTATAACCTTTTTATAGGGTGCCCTTTAATTAATTTACTAGCTAGGAGTTGATCGGTAACCATGGTTATAATATGCACTATTTATATTTTTTTTTTAATTTATGCTTTATGCTTAAAATAACTTAAATTTATTCTCAACTGACATTTTAAAGCCAATTGAACATAAAGTGGAGTGTAACTTCAATAGCACAATTTTATACGTATGTTGTGTTGTATTACCATATATACATACCTCCACCACTGGAGGTATATAATATAATACAACACCATGGGATTCACCACTTACAGAGTTGGTCAAAAATTAATTTCAATTACTGTATTTTGAAATCATAAAAGTACAATTACGATTATTTGAAATAGAATTGTGATTACTTGGTGAACTACTGTAACTGTAATTATGGGCTGAGCCGACGTTATTGCAATTAAAATTACAATTACTTGTGATTTTTATTTATTTTCTAGAAAATTAAGTAATTACAATACTACTACAAGTAATCGTAATTTTAAATACAAATATTTGTCACACAAAAATTCCAACAATGGCTCCAAACTATGAAAATGATATCAAAAATATCAAAAAATGATATATTTTAAGGTTGCGCACTGGCGTATAGATTTATGAACATGATACGATTTATTTATATGTTTTCGAATATGCTGAAAATAGATATAAAATTGATTTTTTGATCGCGCGATTCATTTTAACTTATGGGATTTCTACTCATAAGAAAATTTCAAAAAGTTCAAATAAAATATATTTACATATGAGTTAAATTTTATGTAATTTTAATTGCAATCATTTTAGTATCATTGTTCTTTGAAACATAAACATGAATAATTTTTGATGTTTTGGACCAGTTAACGGTTATCTTAGTGTAACTATAGTACAACTCAAACTTATATTATTACATGAAGATGTAATTAAATTACTCATGTGTATATGTTATGTATAAGGTTTTTTTTTTTTTTAATCTAAAGAGGAAAGTGTCAACTGATAACGTGAGGTACAGAGATGGTTTTACTCAAGTAGTACCAACACATTTCTACAAAGAATTATTGCTTACAGACCCTGTTGAAAAAAAGGTAAGTAAACGAGGAAATTTGTTATCATGCTATCATATTAAGTTAACGTGATTAATAAATTATTAAAAAGTGCCTCTTTTCAAAAAACTAAAATAATTCGCGTTAATTTACATATTAGTTGTATTAGAAATCAGATTGGGAATTTTAATCAATAATATATTTTATCGGCCAAATTTTGAATACTGGAACATGATACTCTTGTGATCTACTCAGTTTAATGCATAGCTGTTAGAATATATCTATGGTGACTATGAAAAAGTAGATAAGTAGTCTAGAATTCCACATCATTTCCAAAAGTTAGTAATTTAGTTGGTTTTTTTAATTTCAGAAAGTTATTTAATATCGTGAAATATTATTCAATTATTTCACTTATCTAGTTCCAATTTCTGAGGAGTATTTTACGTTTAAGATTAAAAAAAAATACGAAAAGAAAAGCACAATTAGTGAAATGGGTCAGATAAAAAATCTTGGTTTTGCAAACATCTCTAAATTGTCGTATCTTTAAAAATAAATAATAACAAGTTAATATTTTTTTTTTTAGAAATTTAGCACTATTCGAAGTCTTGTGAAACGACTTTTACTTTCACTAATACCTTTGAACAAATATTTTTGGAAAACTATTTAAGATAGCTCCATGAAATTTCCGTGTAGTATCCAAAAACAGCGAACAATATGCTTAGTAACCAATCCCAATCACCGTAAAACTAAAAATATTCGAATATAATTGTTTAGAAATTTAAGAAACGGTTATTTTAATTTCAAAAAAATAAATTATCTAGAGCCTGGAAGGTAATATAATAAAAATGTTTTTTTTTTTAAATACTCCTGAACACATGGGCTACTATTTAACATTTCGTATCCTAGGAAAATATCAGTTAAAATTCAAAAATACCGTATATACAAAAAAAGGCCACCATACAATTTTTATAATAAATTAAAAAAATTACGCATCATTCCAAAGATATCTCGCTACAATCATCATTTTGTATAATAACTATCATATTATACTAACTAAATATTAATATTTTTTCTGACCAGCGGTGCTCTTTGAAGATATATCTAGAATGGTATTTAAAATTTTAAAATCAAGAAAATATTTCAATCAATATCCAAATAAATTAAGAAACAAACAACTCACAATATTGAGTGTTTATTTTGAATAATATAATCCGAATATAATAAAGAAAAATCTTTAAAAAAAAAACTCAAGGCATCATACTAGAGAAGTGTCCCAGCAAGAAAAAAAATGTAAATGGAATGAATGAAAAATAGTTTATTATTCTGGGAATAAAGTCCTTTTAGAACAATCACAAAGGTAATTTTAATTTTACTATAACATATATTGGCCAAAAACATTGTGCCCACACTTAATTATAACTTACATTAAAATTGTACACAAAAAAACATTAAATACGGAGAAGAAAAAAAATTAAATAGCTAATTGACTAAATACATGAAAAACAAAACAAAAGGAAGTTTCAAAGTATCTGTACTATTATAATATTGGATTAGATTGGTGAAGTAAATGGTAGTTAAATAGAAGGGTTTTATATGAGGGAAGGGTTGGTAAACGACATATGTTAGAGGGAATGGAGTTTCAGAGATATGCAGCTCGAGTAAAAATTGATTTATCAAACGCTGCAGTTCGGGGAGGTTGAGGGTAGATGTCGTATAAACAGTACGGTTGTACGGGATTGGGTTGAGAATTTGAATTGTTAGTTTTCTAGGATATAGGAGGTGTGCTGAGTACTAATTACTTGGAATGGAAAGGAAGCTAGGAAATACTGGCAACTTGAGGATGGTCCGAGCCACTTCAGCTCGACGTAATAGTGTCACTATCGGTTCGGGATCACCAATGAATCGTACTGCGCAATTCATAAGACGTTTTAGTTTAGATTCGAGATTACCCGAGGTTCCACCATATACGAGGCAGCCATATTCAATTGTCTATTGTAGGTAGTTTGTATTAAGTATTATAAAATTCGTTTTGTTTATCTGAGGTATCATAACTTAAGCGAAAATAAGTTGTTTAACCTAAGTTCTCATAGGTATAAGAATTAAACATATTAAAATCCTTCTCTTTTTTTATTTATATAGGAACTTATATATTTGTTGTCAGGTTATTTTATTTTTTTAACGGATAATTTGATATGGATTTTTTTTTTATATTAGTCAGTATTTATATCACGTTGGCTCCTTACCACAATCTTCAACAGTTCTCAATCATACATGTTTATTGTGGTCAATGATCGTACTAGTATAATTTTTTAATTAAAGTGATTTTATGCTTAATTATGTGATAGTAATGTGATATTGAGATATTAATATAGTGATTTCTCTGTTAATGGAGATGAAGTACTATCCTTGCGAACATTAAGTACACCCCGATATTGAAATCCCTGACCGCTTAGATAGCCTGCGATCCTGAGTGCATACTAACTTGAGTGCCAATTCCAATAAATTCGACCATTATGACCCCATAGATTATATCTCTGCCTTGCAAGCATGACCTAAATGAATTCCTTCAAATATTTTATGTGTTCTAGCCTAAGTTCTTTATTTATGTTTTATAAAATAAAATGAATAACTGTTTGGTTAAGGATTTTGGTTGCAGTGCTTCTACCTGGCTCCTTCATGACGCATACAACGAAGATCAGACGAAGAAAGACGAAGGTAAATCATTCTTTTTTTTAGAGATTTACTTTTCAGTTTCATGGTTGTATTTATCAATTAAGTGATATTTTGATCTTGTTGAAACTATTGCTACTCTCTTACCTAATTAATCCTATAAAAAGGTTGGGTACCAGGAAAAGTTAGGTATCATGACGTTCTTGCTGGGAGCCCAAACTATGTTCACTTTCAACTTCATATTGAGGGACTTGAAACATACCACTTTTACTTATTTTTTGGCGAAGATAATGAATTTCATTTTTAGATCTTAGTTTCTGTTTTTTTAAGCTAAAAAAAAATAAAAATAAGTTTTTTTAGAATCACACAAGTCCCAGATTTTTTAAAAATCTTTCAGCAATTTTCACATGCGTGGAAACAGATGAGGATAGGGGTAGGATGGCAAACATACATATATTGTACATTTTATTTGTTGTTATCTTTTTATATATATTTTTAATATTTATTACTTTTTAATATATATTTTTTACTTTTTTAAAATATATTTATTACCTTTTTTTTATAAATATTTATTACTGATTTTATCAATTATTCTTATCTATTATATTTTATATAACTTTATGTTTTAATATTTACTGTGCGCATATTGTTATATCCTTCTACATAACGGTTGTGTTTTTTTTTTTATGATTTTGATTAAATAGTACTTATTTAATTACGATAAGTTATTTTTATGTTTATTAATTATTATTTATTTATTTATTTTATTATTTATGTTTTAATTTTATTCTATGTTGGTTAATGAGGGGAAAAAAAGAGGAATGATATATTGAAGAAAGAGAGAAAATATGAAAAAAATAAAGTATAAATATAAAAAATAAAATTAAAAATGAGAAAATATATATATATAGCTAAGAAATATTATAAGTTTACTCCACTATGCCTACATTTTATAAGAAAAAAAATGTCTGATATAAGTATGTTGTGTATTTAGCAACCCAATACAGTTGGGCAGTATAACATTTTTAAAAATCGTTTCTCTCTTTCACTCTCATTGATAAATAATTGTAAATATCAATACATACCCTGGACTATGTACCCGAAATCCCGGGTGGGTAATCCTTTGCTCACTTATGAAAGTGACTGCAATCTGTTTATTTTATTTGTTCTGTCGTTCGTGAACGTCACAAGTCCGAAAGAAGGGCTAAAGTAATTAGCATAGTTTTTGCCGATAGGTAGCTAAAGACGCAGTTTATGATATATACGGAACAAGAGCTAGCCACCTTGATAATGCTAACTTAATGAATATGTATGAGCCGGCCCGGGCCAGATTTCGGATATCGCCTCCCGCCTGGCTGATTTAGCTCACCTTAATTCTCGTCTCAACCCGACTTTGCACACCCGACCACGTCTCTCTTGGTATTAATCAGATTATGATAATCCCTAACAAACTTATAATTACACGGGAAATTGATAATTTTCTTGGATTATTAAATTATGAGAAACGGTAGATGTAGTCGAGAAGCAATTATGTTCATGAGAACATAAGAACGAGACTTTTTGACTGAGTATATATACGATAGGAATCACTTGAAAATGACTGATCAATTACTTAATTATTATATTATAATTAAGGTATCTTTAAATGATCCAAAAAAACTATATACAATAATACTTTTTATATTTAAATTGTAGTTTATTAGGTTCAAAGCAAAGCCTTAATACAATTTCTTGCTTATGAAAAAGATAATTCAGAAATATGTTTTTCTGTTAAATATTTTCGAATTAAACTATACTTTTATCATACTGGAGATAATTTTCCAAAATTATTTATATCAATTCAAATTACTTGAGTCCTTAAACCTATCACTTTTCCAGAAACATAATATGTTTACTAGATACCAATGAGAGCTCTTCATAAAATATGATAACCATTGAATAAATAATATATTAGGAGATGATACACGCCTCAACGCTATTTAAATGAACAAAGTATTTATTTACAATTTAATATATTAATGAATAATATAATAAAATAACCATGATTTATATTGATTGTCTTGTCATAAAATATCGTCATACCATATATGAATACCTAGATGAGTGGATGGGAAGCTGCAGGGTCTGATGCATGACGTCATATGTGGTGATGTTCAAGCAGAATCTGATTAGAGGTTCCTCTCATTCAATATGGTGTACTCGAAGTGTCCTCCTTTTCTTTTCTTCTTCTTCATTGGCTTCTCGTGGCTCCACCCTCCAACACCTTTCTCATGACTGATACCTTTTCTTATAAATATAAAGATAATGATAAAAATAAGTTCATAATATGAGTACATTGTATAAGTTAAAATGATTTACAAATTAATTTGTTTTGTGCTAAAATTAAAACTAGAGTAGGTACGTTCCTGTATACTTTTCAATTCTGACATTTGTATGTACACTAAAAATTTAAATGGAATCTTTAACTATTTCGGATTCTTCTAGTAAATAATAGGATCGCAAACGATTTCTTGGTCTTTAAACAATTTCTGCATCAATTGCATTACTAAGCCAAACTGAGCATTTGAATGTTTTCAGAACTATTAAATAAAATAAGCCTAAAAATATACATAAGGATAAACCAAAAAGACGATCTTTTATTTGTTGGTCTTGAAAATTGTCTTGTAGTGTCCAGTGCTACGGTAAGGTTGAATCCTCTACGAACAAAGGCTTCATGTAATCCCAATATCTAAGCGGCATAACTCTGACGACCGTCTTCGGCTAAAGCAATAGTGAACTTTATTACATGTCTTGAAGCTGGGAGGCTTAGGGCGGCCATTCAAGTGAAAGGAGGTATTGCCCGTTATTGAAAGTTAATTAGTTTTCAAAATTACGGAAGTAAACTATATTTTTTCCAATTTATTGGTTTTAATAATATTTTTCGGTTTATTAAACATTTCTTTATCGTGATATTTCAATACAGTTAAACCTTCATAGAAAAAAGTGAACGAGATGAAAGTGTGCTTACTAAATTAGAGTTATTTATTTATTTTATATTTTTATAGTACTTAAAATATCTGGTATAATAACAACTAAAGAGGATCAAAGAGTAATATGCTCGAAATATGCTTTTTTTTTTATTTTACATTTGCTTTTTGATATATAATTGCAAAGTTGTGCTTCATTAGATTACTTCCAACGATATCCCGACTGATATACTTGAATAGTGTGAAAGTGTAATTTTTTTCAGGAGTACTACATCTGAGTGGCAAGTCCCTATTGCTCTTAGTAGCATGTTGTATATGAGAATTTCGTTAGTAAGTGATAGTTTATTGTAGTATATATTTACAGAGGCAAAACACTTGGGGATGGACAGATGACTGAACTGAAACCTATTTAAACGACTGGTACATCAAAACAATAAGCTATCACTTACTAACGAAATTCCAATTTACAACATGCTACTAAGAACAATAGGGACTTGCCACTATTGTTCTTAGTAACATGTTGTATATGAGAATTTCGTTAGTAAGTGATAGTTTATTGTTTTGATGTACCAGTCGCTTAAATAGGTTTCAGTTCAGTCATCTGTCCATCCCCAAGGGTTTTGCCTCTGTTTGTTTTGGAAATGAGAGGTTGTAGTATGGAAGTGTTAGCTCAAGGCATTCTAAACGTCTAACGTCATGAAAAAAGAACCGTATACATTTTTTTATTTTTGTTAAAACACACAATATTTCTAAATAATTTTGTTTTAGCTCCATTTCTATATATTTTATAGAAAGATGATCCCATTCATATTTGTTGTTTAACTTTTTTTTTTTTAATTGAATTCGCCATCACTTTTTGTATTAATAGGTTTTATGGATTTTTAAAAACAAAATTACTTAAAATTAGGTGAAGTTATTTTTTTATTTATTGAAATTTACAACTGTAAATAATTATACATTTAGTTAATTTGATGTAAGTTATTATGGAGTGATACAGGCGTATGGAAAAAATACACATAGGTAGCGCTATAAAAGTTAAATTTAATTAAGGAATATGATGATATGAAAAATATTAAAAGGTAGATGTGATTCTAACTTGTTTTTCAACGATGGCAGAATTCCTTGGATCCCTATATTGTTTTTATTTATAATTATAATCAAAATGATTACGTGAAGAAAAATAATTAAACCAATATTTTTTTTAACATATAATAATATAGTCTTACGAAATTCTTAAAAATTGATTATTAAGATATTAAAAAAATTGAACATACAATAAAATGATGATACCTCATATTTCTCGGTTTCTTAATTAGAAATCTGAAGACTATGAGCGTGTTTGTATTTCGATTACGGATCCTGTGATTTATACATGAAAGTATATAAATAGAAATTTATTAATTTCTTTTAATCACATTATGCTCAATTACTAAAAATAAAAAACACTCAAGAAATTGATTTTTGAAAAACTCTATTATTCTCAAATAAAACTTGAAAATTCCAACTATTTACTGAATTGCTGCTTCCTTGGTTATTTGAATTGTGAAATAGGCAAGAATGGGTCTCGTCGCCACTTCTCCGATTCTGAGAAAATATAATTACTGTTCAGTTCTCATTACCTTTTAAAAGTTTCGAAGTTTTCCATTCCAACACTGCTCCATATTAATTGATATTGTGCTTTGTACTGCCTGATATTTAATCGGGATGCCAAAAATAGGTTAATTAATTAATTTATATATTGAGTCCTAAAAAACTATTAGAAAAAAACTATGATTAGAATCTTTTCCAAAAGCTATTTGTGTGTTTACCAATTAAATACCTTTACGTTTATAAAATGTTGTTACCAGTAATTATATAGCATAATAAAGGGTGGTATATAGTATATAAACTACATAAAGAGATTAACTATTTATTTACAATTTATTACTATGATTAAAATAGTTGTAATGATTCAGATAAAGGTTGCCACAAAATATAGATTATTACATTACTACTTATTGGTTAATTTCATACTTATAGCTGCTGATGCCGTGGGATGTAGTTGCGTAGGTGTCGTTTTGTCGTTCATAAGGGATGTCCAGATCTAGTGGCCCTTCTCACGACTTCATCTGGTCGAAGTGCATCTTGCTCTGCTCCAACTTCTTCTGCTGCTCTCTCAAGCTTGGGGTACTGTCTCGTCTAAGTCCTCCTATTGGCTGTCTCCGTCTGTCTCTTCAATGCCCCCTTTTTCCTGGTCTCGTTACCCTACTCTTTTTCTCCAACTTCCGTTTTAGGGCGTTACCTTATTTTTGAATCTCCTTTCTCATTGGCCATCGGTGACTGAACGCTCACGAGGTCCCCTCCTCAGGACCGAGAATGGATAAAAAATTTAACATGTCTAGGAAGGGCCTGCACCTGCTTAATTTGATTCCGATCCCTCGTCAAACCTGTCATTTTTGTTAGAACACTAAACGGTTAGCCAATCTAATTTTCTCAGGGGACTCTGGTAATGTGACAAACTTAACACAAATGTTTTCATATCCGGGGACGCAGTAAGTGGTTCGTCGGAAGGCTCCTACCCTAACCAGATATCGAGAACTGATGGTAAAAAACCTCAATAAACGACACATTGTAATAATGGCTAATGTCTCGATACATAGCAATTGCTTCATTTAAATATATTAGTGCTGTAAAATAGCCTTTAAGATTTATGACAGGATTAAAACAAAAACTTTTTTAAATTAAAAAAAATAAGTTGCTTTATATGAAATTTTTGAGAATTTGAAATAAAAATAAAAAAAATTGAAATTTTTAATAAAGGATCAAAGCGACATGATAATACCCAATTAAATGGCCTATTATTTTTTCGGCTAAGACTCTCATTGGAGTCATATACTGCCTGGATCTATTGTTTGATATGCCTTGTCTATTATTATTGTTTGATACGCGTCTATTGTTTGAAACACCTATTGATTCTTAAACAATTTTACGCCTATTTACTAGCAACTGACCTCTTTACTTCAAACCTGACATAGCTATGACATTACTAGTAGAGCTAGTCCAGACTTATAGGATTCTCTAGATACCCTTTGTGATACTAAGGAATCGAAGGTCGAAAGGAAACAGTTGTAATTTAAATTAGATTAAATAGTCTTCCGTTTCACAAAATTCCGAGAGAATGTGAAGTGCTACTTTTCTGACTATCCGCTTTTCGGAGGCAGTTGACATAAACATGTATTATCATATATTTCTATACGTTCCTTATGGGAACAGACCTAATTTTCTTGAAAATTTATCATATACTTATCTAAATTAGAGGCTAGATATCATAGATTTCCCTGCCATGTTATGGTAGATGTAATTAGGTATAACCCAACTTTCGATATTTTTTCAAAAGGTATTGTATTCACCAATCTAGATAACTCTAGATGAAGGATGCCTGGGTTTAATATGTTTTTAAAACTATTTAAATAATTATGAGAGATAGTTGAGTACGAGATATAGCTTTTTAAAAAGCAAAATTTCTTAAAAATGTACTAAAACGTACAGATGTTTATTAGCACTCAAATTAAAGCTAGTTTAATGGACTATAAAGAATTTTATGACCTTTAGCTTCGTAGGAATAGCAGTTTTCATGATATTTGCTAAAATTAATTGATTTATAGTTGTTCGGACAATAAATTTGATTTATGAAAAACTTTATTTCAGAAACCATTGGACGTACAGATGTCTGCCTGCGCTCAAATTAACGCTAGATAAATTTACTACAAAATAGTTAATTATATTTATCTTTGTAGGAGTAGTAGTTTTTATATTTGACAAAATAAACTCACAAAATGTTAATTTCTAGTTGTTCGTATAAAATGTTCGATTTTTGAAAAAATATATCTCTAGATCCATAAGACGCACATATGTCTGTCAACACTCAAAATAAAGGAATTTAACTTACTATAAAGTAGTTTATGACACTTATCTTCGTAGGGGTACTAGTTCTATGATACTCACATATGAATATAAATTTGGCAAATGAAAATTGTCCGAACAACTAAAATTCAATTTATTTGAGCAAATTTCAAGTAAAGTATTACTCTTACGAAGATAAATATCATAAACTATTTTATAGCTCATTAAACTAGCTTTAATTTGAGTACTAATAGACATCTGTACGTCAAATGGTTTTTGAGATATAAATTCACTAACTACTGATCTTTTAGTACATCCCATACAACATTTTTATGTAATGTTTGCTTTTTAAAAAGCTATATTTCGAAAACTATTTAACGTAAATAACTCTATTAGAGCTAATATTTCAGCAAATTTACTATTCTTTAAATGACGCTCTCTTAGGTTTTCTTGTGTTGTTCCTACTTTTTATGATATAGAGCTCCGAATGAAAAATTAGTTTTTTTTATCGCTTTGAAACAGCGGCCATTTTTTATTTCCCCTACCTATACTTGGCCGACTCATCAGTTTTGACTAGAAATTATACATAGTTTTCATTAAAGTAATCAAAAATTGGGGTGAGATAACTGCCTTTTCTCTCCTCTTGGGCTCTTGTACTATTATATGAGGAGAAGATGGTTGGGGGTGCGGTCGAAATAAAACACAAATTAAGTTGAAGTAACTAATTTAATTGTGCCAACATTTCGGCCAGAATTTCTAGCCTTCTTCAGGACTAAGAACAGAACAAGATAACAACCTATGAATACAGAAAATATAAACATAATAACATAAAGTAAATAATTGTACAGAATGGAATTAATAAAATAAAGTGATGAAAGAAGTAGAAAATAAAATGTATACATACGTAATTTAATAAGTAGGTAAAATAACATAATTAAGGAAATAAAATAAAAATGAAGTATATAATGCAAAGAAATATGAATACATTAGTTTATTAATTATTTAAAAATTAAAATTATGGAAAGAAAAATAAAATTGAGAGAAAGAAAATATATGTAACAACTGAAATATGTAACAATAATATGAGATTAAACAAAAAAAATGAAAATAAAATAAAATTGAAAACAATAATTTTTTTTTCTATTCATTTCTTTACTCAAATCAAGTTAGGCCCTATGATCACACTAGGTTTATTACAAATATTTTCTTTTTTAAATTAAAATTTACTTTAAAGGGAGCTCATAAATAAAAACGTGATACTTAAAAATACTGTAGTATTGTAACATAATACTATTATGTTGTTCTACTGATTTTACAATTTACATCTGGTTGCCGTTCCTATTTTATGATAATAATATTATAACTTATCTTGGGTGTTGGATGTATCTTCCTTGTAGCTGTGGTCTCTGCTTCCTCTCCTTTACTACATCATCTCCATACATTTCAGCTTTGTTCCTTCTCATCGGCTTGACTGGGTGGTAGAGAGAAAACTGTGTCTTTGACCAGAGGTATTCATTCTCGATAATGTTTATGAAATGACCAAAAACAGGGAGTATTCCCCTTCTGGCTTTGTGGAAGACAGTTATGAGTCCGAGAAGTATTCACCATCCAATGGAAGATAAATAGGAGAAGGAATGTAAGGGAACCTAAGGCCGGCAGATGTTCAATTCAGCAACATTGGCAATAATTTGAATATTAACGTTTATTTTATGTGCGCAGGTGTACTCCGAATGGTGAACTACTTCTTTTTTCCATAAAAAAAAAATCCAATAAGTTTTCAAATCAACTTCTTCAATAAAAGGAAGATAAACCACAATAAATCATTTTAAATCAGGACTAAAAAAGAATGAAATGAAAAAAATAGTTTTATTCTTGGATAAATATCCTATAAAAAATTGTTACAAACTAGGATTAATTGTGTGGCAAACATCTAGAAAGTTTCAGTGTGCATAAAATTACATTGAAACATCAAGTTAAATTGCAATTTATATGGCAATCAATATATGGCTATATACATTGGTCACATTGATCCGGAAGTTGGGTTATTACGAATTCCAAAATGAGCCTGCTCATAAGGCGAAGGATTTGTTGAAGAAGACGGTTCTATAGAAAATGGAGTTGTGAAATAAAAATAATATATATATATATATATATATATATATATACCCACATAAATGTTGTTGTAAATTTGAAGGAATGGTTAAGGCTGTTCTGAAAAATTTATTTAATGCCGAAGTTTCTACCACAACCATAGGTCTTCATCACGGCTAAAAATAAAAAGTTGGAAAAGAAATATATTAAGAGTGGAAGAGTGATTTAAAAAGAATGTGGTATATAAACTATCAAAAACTGAAATAAGTAAATAAAATAATAAGGAGGATAAAGGTAAATTAAAGATTATTAATTAACATTCTGAAGAGCAGTGAACTTGAAAATAGGTAAATGTAATGTAATATAAATGTGCGTCACAATCTTGAAAATAGGGGCCTCCGACATAATAAACAAAATATAACTTCTATAACCATTATTTTTTATTGCACCGCTTAATAACCGAACTAATGAGATAGTGATGCTTAAATTAAAAGCGGCAAAGAGGGACTTGATGAAGTTATCATTTTGAGCCTGCAAATGACCGCTAAGAGGTAACGAAGCAGATTGGCACGGCTTAGGCACCCACTTGGAAGTACTGGAATTAATTTGTGGCAGCCGCCGTGGAATTAATCTCCTCAGGTAGGCTAGGAGGCTACTAGCAACCTGTTGACATTGTTACAATTTAGGGCGCTTTAAAATAATTTTTAGAAACGGTGAGATGCTGGAAAAAATTAGAAATATCAGGGTTATATCCCAAGGTTTGAGCAAAATTGGTAGGAAATAAACCTGAAATTAATAATGAATAATGAGGAAATATCAGGGTTATATTCCAAGGTTTGAGCAAAATTGGTAGGAAATAAACCTGAAATTAATAATGAATAATGAATAATGAGGAAATATTAGATTAAAGTTAAAAATAAAAATCAGGCTGACAAACAGTTGTAAATTTAACAGCATAGGTTATAAAAAATGGTGGCTGTTTCAAAACCTTAACAAAAAACACTAATTTTTCATTTGGAGTTTTATATCCTAAAAACTACCAACAGCACTAGAAAATATAAGATTAGTATTTAAAGAAGAGTAAATTTATTAGCACTAAAAGAGCTATTTTCGTCCACTAGTTCTCGAGATATAGATTTTTAAAAAGAAAAATTTCCTAAAAATCTACTGAAAGATTAGTAGTTAGTTAATTTATTTTGAGAATTCTATATCTCAGGAACTATGTGACGTACATTTGTCTATTAGCACTCAAATTAAAGCTAGTTTAATGGACTATAATGAAGTTTATGAACTTTATCTTCGTAGGAATAGTAGTTTTATGATATTTACTAAAATAACTTGATTTATAGTTGTTCGGACAACAAGTTTGATTTATGAAAAACTTTATTTCAGAAACCATTGGAGGTACAGATGTCTGCCAGCGCTCAAATTGAAGCTAGTTAAATTTACTACAAAATAGTTAATTATGTTTATCTTTGTAGGAGTAGTAATTTTTATGATATTTAACTAAATAAACACACACAATGTTAATTCTAGTTGTTCGTATAATATGTTAGATTTATGAAAAAATATATCTCTAAATCCATAAGACGCACATATGTCTGCCAACACTCAAAACAAAGGAAATTTAACTTACTATAAAGTAGTTCAGAAAGATCAGTAGCTTTCAATACGTCTCATACAACATTTTTGTGAAATGTTGCTTTTTAAAAAGATATATCTCGAAAAGTATTTAACGTAAATAACTCTATTAGAGCTTATATTTTAGCAAATTTACTTTTCTTTAAATAATGTTCTCTTAGATTATTTAGTGTTATTGTTGGTAGTTTTTAAGATATAGAGCTCCGAATGAAAAGTTTTTTTTTTTATCGCTTAGAAACAGCCGCCATTTTTTATCCCCATACCTATACTTGGCAGACTCATCAATTTCGACTATTAACTATACATAGTTTTCATTAAAGTAATCAAAAATTGGGGTGAGATAACTGTCTTTTTTCTCCTCTTGGGCTCTTGTACTATTAGGAGCAATCAATGTTGACAACCGTAGCACCAAGTCCATATAGAGAGAGAGAGAGAGAGAGAGAGAGAGAGAGAGAGAGAGAGAGAGAGAGAGAGAGAGAGAGAGAGAGAGAGAGAGAGAGAGAGAGAGAGAGAGAGAGAGAGAGAGAGAGAGAGAATAAAATATGTAGGGAATTCACTACTGCATAATTTAGTATGTGTTGATACTAAAAAAAAAACATGGTTGTGATACTATGAGGGGCATGGGAAATAAATCAAGATTGATTTTTTTAGCCTTTTTTAATTTTTTCTTTATATTTACGCTGAAATTTAATACGTAATCTACAAACAAAAAAATCCTAATTTTCAAAACTTCTCTAAAACTGTGAAGTTAAAATTCCAATTGGAGTTGACTGTAAATATAAGTCATATTAAGTAATACATATTTGTTTTTCAATTTCATAGCACTATTATTTATGTAATAAAGAACGTAGCTAAAACTCTATATAAGTTTGGAAAGCCGGTTTCAGCCCCATGTAACTCTAATTTCGCCCGGAACAGATCAGGTAGGAAGGAATACGTCAATAGTGATCTAATCAGTGGTAACCTATAGCTTGAGGCCTCTACCCTCTGATGAACTCCCTCGAATTGGAGGCAGTTGATTGGTTGTCATAGCGAATTTAGATCTTAACCCGGGAAATACTATAACGGAATTGACTGTTTGAATCCTTCTGCAAAGCTTATAGCTGGTCTTATGTTTAAATAATTGCTAGAACTACAGTTTAGTGCTTCATAATTTCTGGATGCTATCGGATAATTACCAATTATCCAAAAAACTTACGTTGGATGATCCGAATCAACTGAGTAATTGACTTAATCAATTAGCTCTAATTGGTAGGTGGCTGATTACTACCTAAAATGTATTTATGTGTTTACCACATAGTAACCAGCTATCTCATCTGTCGTCTGAATTTCTGGGTCTAAAATAATTTATTTTTCTGCTATCCTGGAATCAATAATATTGTGGAAAAGGGCGGTAATAGTAAATTATTAGAGGTATTTTTTTACATGAAAAATCGTAAAAATTCAAATTCATAATGCCGCGTTTTGTAGTATACATAGATGGTCCTTGGCCGGATTCCGTTTCCTAAAAATTGAATTAAGTCGAATAGGACTTAAAACAAATCCTCGACAATCATTCGTTTATTCGTCCAACTTCATATCGCGGTTTTTAATTGATTTATTTGAATAGGCCTACAATAAATGATAAAATAACAATTTAGGACGATCTACATTAAATTCTAATAAATTAATTTACTTTGAATTATTTTTTTATTGTTAATAATAAATTTTTTATGTTAACTAGTGCATGGAAAAGAAAAAAAATGCCAGTTATATGAATAATTTCAAAATTTTATTATAGGTTCAACAACGGAGAGAGTAGCTACATGTGAAGAGGAAAAAGAGGACGAAGAAGAAACGAAGTCATTAATTAGGAAGTTTCAACAAGCCGCAATGATTACCTGCCGTGTCTTGTCTTCCAATTCCTTTGAATCCCAGCAAATATCATTTTCGAAGAAACATCAGCCAAGTAAGTTAAGAAAACCTCTAATAACAAAACATAATTAATGTTTCTTTTTTTTTATTACTAAGAATTTATTTTGGTTCCTTCGAAAATGAGCCGTACTCTTACATTTTCAATAATAATTATAATTTTTCGAAAGTAAATTGAAGAATTTAATTTTCTTTGCTCAATGTTCAACGAAACCACACCAATACACTTCTTTACGGTTAAATAATAGGATAATGAGTTGGTGTGTTATATGTTACTGTTTCTAGTTAAACTTCTAACTCTGACGAGCCACTTACCAGCCCTCAAGATTGGCAGCCGTTGTTTGTTAATTTTCTACAGCTATATATACACATATTTTTTTTTTATTTTCGTGATTGGATAAATAATAACTACACTACTGAAAATGCCTTAGCCTTAGTTTTACTTTAATAATTCTTGGTAATTTGGCTGTTTTTAAAGAATTATATAGAATGAAATCATGAGCGGTACTTGCAGAGGTGAAAAATGTAGACTGACAGAGATAGATATGCAGATAGGTGAATTGATGAAGGTAATAGATAGAGATGATGAACTAGATGTGAAATAAATTGAAGATAGGTAGAACAGACTGGAGATAAGGGAAATTAGGTGAAAAAAAGAACTGATACACTAAAAAAAAATTGATAAAAACTGTCTTACAGTGTCCTGTTTTCTATAATCCGAAGAGGTTGCCACTGCAGTAGGTAGGAATCACCTCTGCTAACAATAACTTACTTAAAGATTTTTATACTACTAAAATAAATTTGTAGAAATCTAATGGCGCATGATTTAAGGTGGTAAGCAGGAAAATTAGTGGAAAAAATAAACGTAATTAAGGAAAGGAAAGTGAGTTGGGAATTTATCAAATTGTGGTAATAGATAAAAAAATGACCTAAACACAGAACTATCTTCTAAATTTGTTTCTAATACAAATTAATTTTTATGTAAATAACGATTTTGCAAGTGATATTCTCTCTAAAATAATGCCACCTGGACCTATAAAGAAAGAAATAATCAACTTTTTATGGAATAATAGGAAATGTTAATATAATAAGTTTTTTTTAAAGGTTTAAGCCTCCGCCACACACAAGGCAGTCTGTCGCGGAAAGCAGCGATCTGACCGAGGCAGTATTACGGTTATGTTGCAGCATATCGGTCCGACAGAACTCGGTCTGCCACCGACGATCAGTCTTTGTCCGAACGACACACGATCTACTTATATAAATATACAGACTGCCCGCGTGACCACCCTACTGCTGTCTATATCTCCAAATGAAAGGACATTATAAAAATATGTTAAAGAAGGCTGAAGCGTTTTAATAAAGAACAGCAAACTAGATTAACTCTTATTAATTAAGATATCGCGTTACCACTGGACTGCTGTTCACCACGACAAACTGCCTTTTCTGTGGCCTGGCCATTGGGGTCGTTTTAAAACTAATATATTCATAATATTCAAAGGTAAATATTACGTTTTGGCTTTATTTTCAAGATTTAATTTTTATTGATGTTATATAGGTCGAGGGATTTCCTACAAAATGGATCTATTATGGACACTTCCAGGAGCTGATCTAGGACCTGTTAATACGATATGTTTTAATAACCATAACAGCGTGAGTTTAATTTAGACATTTATTACCATTATTATTGCTATAAAATATCTACAAATCTGTTGGTAAAATCAATTTATTAAATTTTTAAATTGCGTTTTATTGAAAAGTAAAAGAGAAGGATGGCATAAGCTGGATCTGCTATTAATTTATTAATCTCACTTAATTATTCTCTGGAAAATGCATTTTCAGTCATATAACTTATCTTAAATATATCATTGATAATTAAGATATATTAACGTATTAAAATGCAAAGTTGAAACCCTTATAAGCATATCTCCTCTTAATGGAACTGAATTCATAGACTATTTCATTCCTCTAATTTAATTTGAAGGTTCGAAAAATCTTTAAATCCGCGGTAAAAATTCAAGGGTGAGGAAAAATAATTTAAATTCCAAAAAGGCACATCACTATTTCAAACACCACGGAAATATTCAATTAGGAGGAGCTGTAGAGCTTTAAAACCGCGAAATAAAATGCGGCATTAGTTGAAAAAAGTTAATATCTCCAAAATGCAAATCTGGAACACCAACTCAATTCTCATTCAAATAATAAGCTCTCCACATCAATTTAATCACAACTAGAAAAACATAAAAGAATGAGGGAGTTAAGAGACTGTAAAGTTGAGTTTTACAAAAACACTTATTCAATTCATATACAAATTTTCAACTTTCTTTTTCAGTTTAGAGAGATAGAGGTGTTCATAACCGCAAAAAAAAAAATATATAAATGCTGAAATTCAACTGAAAATATATCACCACTTCTATGCTATACTGTACAGTCGTGTATGCCTGGGTTAGGGTTTTTTTTTTTCTTCAACAAAACATTTTTTTTGTTAGCCTATTATTTTTATTTTTTTAAACTCAAATTACAAAAAGAATAAAAAAAATAGCGATCATTTTTCAAGTTCCATTCCGCATGTTAATGCGATAGAACTTGCTTGTGCATTATTGTAACTGTAGGTGTACAAATAATTCGTGTAATATGTTAAATTATTTATTATGATCCTGAGAGCGTGAAGACTAGTTGTAGTCACAATGGCCCGTTTGTCAAACGGCACAGTATGATTTCCACGAACCCAGGGATGGCCAATTAACTCTCTAATTAACGGTGGTTGTCCTATTGGAGCAGAACATTCTCCGTGACATCGGTCTTTTCCATTTCGAATCATGTTGCAACCACCGATCATCTGAAATTAGTTGAGATGGTTAATTTAACAGATTTAATCAGGTGGAGAATATTTAGGTTCTTTTTCCAATAGTTTGGTTTTAGTTCTAGTAAAATAGCTGTAATAACATATATTTTATACCTATAAAACACTTTTTTTTAAATTAATTCAAATTTGGATTTTAAAAATCAAAAATAATATGTTTCTGGTATATTTAGCTTTCAATTGCTCTATTGTTTAAGAAAGTTATATCTGTACCCTGATGAATACGTTTTTTTATGGATGAGGCGTCCTCCATGAGACCTTATGGATGATTTTATTTGTGACAAAGTAAGGAGCATTAAGGATTTCGTAAGGTAAGGATTGGATACGAGATGAATTCTCGACTCTGTAAGTCAAAACAGGCCTTTTAATGGTCCAGTAAATGTAAGCGAATAAGCAGAAGTAGACTGAGACCAGAAGACCAGGCTGCGTGCTGGAGGAGGCACCCGGACGGATGCAGGTGTGTAAGGTGCAGCCCCATCTAAAAGGTGCTCAACCAAGCACTAGGCTGCACCACGGTTGAACACCTATAAATAAATAATAAAGATAATTATTAGTGGCAGCGGCATGCATAATCCTAGCGCACTACCCCACTGCTCCGAACCCCGTATGGCAGAAATGGCGAGATAGAGGGAATAAAAAAGATCTTGTAAATGAGTCTTTTGTAACTAATTGAAGGTTTAGACGGTTTGTCTAGTAGGTGTTGTCGGATTCGAGGAGCGGTATCCTGTCTTCTCAGTATGAGGAGTCAAGTTATAAGTTAGTCGTTTTTCGAGTCTCAATTAAGTATCATTAACGAGTTAGCTGCCCGATATGATAATATAGACATAATTAATTTGTACTCGCCAGTTTAAAAAGCGTACAAGTATCAGCGTAGTACCTAACAAAGCAAATATAATATAATTTATTATTTCGCTTCTATCAAATCAATTTAAAAGAAAAAAGAATAACCTGCTAATTACCGTAAATAAATAAATTTCCTCTTTACTTGAAAATCATAATTTATATCATTCCATATAACAAATTTTGTTTTAGTTATTTCACATTAATTTTATAAAATTAGATTATTTCAATCATAATAAGAATTTAAGCCACTACAACCCATGAACAATCAAGGATTCAGTACTTTGAAAGGAAGTTTTTGGAAATACGGTTATACAAGGAGATGATCTATTTTTCAAAATTAAGTTTAACCGTCAGATTTTGCTCCAATTAAATGTACTCACGAAGCTGGGTGGGTTGGAGGAGGGCCCTGAACCTGAAGGGTTGACTCAGAAACAGAATAAATACTTACCTACCCCAGCCGGATTCGAACTCGGGTCCTTGAAATTAGTAGACAGTACCTTACCACTAAACCATCCCGCCCTTTACATAATTTTAATACTTTTGCAGTTGTTTAAATCTAATTTTTTTATTTTAATTTTTTATGTACGTTTGTAAATTTTAGTTATAGTTATAACTATATTTAGTTGAGGATAATTCTCTTA
>NW_027115162.1:186454-208346 GCF_000696795.3 Halyomorpha halys | reverse complement strand
ATTTCCATTGTTTTTAAATAAATAATAGCCCTTTTCTAGGACTAAACAATTAAAAATATAATTATACGCTAATCTAAATTATAAATTATGAACCAATCGAGTATAATTTTCAATTTAGGGACATTTTAAGTAGTAAATAATTTTATATTTAGCCGAGATTTAAAATTCAGAATATTGAAATTGTTAAAATTAATTTATTTATATCAATATCTTACTCTATTTAAAAAAAAAATAATAATGTAGTTAGTTGTATACATTTATAAAAACTAATAACCTAATTATATTTTTATCTATGTAATAACAGAGTAAAAAGTAATATGAATAGTTTAAAACAACAAAACAGGACAATTAATAGTTTTAGTAGCTCATATAGGAATGTACTAAAACGAACATAAGACAGCAATAAAAGGCAAAAGAACATCGTTAAGTAGGGAAATACATAGGAAAGCCGATTTGTTATCTCGGAGTTGCAGCCTACTCAACCCAACCAGCAATATAAGCGTTCAATCTCATGACGTTCCTTAAAAGGTACTTTTCCTATATTTATAAAAAAAATAGTTATTTCCTATCTTATATTAGTAGGTTTTTAAAAATTTAAGATAACCTTTATTGTAAATTAAGACCTATAAGTTGCTACGCTGTATTTAATAATTTTGTTGTAAAAATAATTTAATTATGAGTATGAATTTATGTAATTACTTTATTTCTTTAGGAAGCTCATTATTTCGTATTCATAATTAATATATAGACAAAACATTTCATAATTGTTTCATAGATTTATTTTTCTATATCTCCAGCGTATGTTCTTTGAATACATGAATGTAACAAGAGTTACAAAAAACCCTCCATCTCTCTTTTACTAACACGTGGTGTTCCTCAGGGCTCCTCACTCTTACCTATTCTTAATTACTTCAATGCTATTCTTAATATATATTAACAACCTCCCAAGACAACTTACTAAAGTAATTGGTATAGTGACTGAAATAAAATGATATATATCTCTACCTAAAAACATTCTTTTGACATGATTATTGACAAGAGAAATTGTATACGGGTCTCGTATTTCTCTACATTCAACAAGGTTAAAAATTGAAGGTAAGTCTATCAAAAGTGGTTTGAACCACTCAAGATCCACTTCCTGATAGTGCACTTATTATTATTTTTTTTTTAGGTTGGTCCTAATGTATGTAAATTATAAATGTAATTTCAGTTTCTTACAATTTTTTTTATATTCAGGCAAGTTAGCGCGTTCACACACAGGCTCACAGGCAGATGATATTACGAAGATTGATTATACTAGTTTACATATTTTGTACACTTTTTGCCAAAATACGTGTTGTATTAAAAATCAATTCCAGTGCGCTGAATACGGGAAAAATGTTGATAAACTCTTGTTGTTACATCTATGCTACATGTTACATCTAGTTTATTTTTGTTAAAAAATATTTATTTAATTCTTTAAAACAAATAGCAGCATAGAATATAAAAATAAAAACTAGAAATGATTGATTGACTTTATCTTTTATAATTTCCTTGATCTTTTTCTCTAAAAATGAACCAACAGTTGTCCCCTAACTTACCGTTGTCCCAAAACGCTTTGTGTCTGTCTTCAAAAATTTTAGGTCTTGGTGAAATTTCCCTCTCTGTTCCTCACACTCTGAATTCGAGTTTTCAGGGAAAAAGACCAGGTGTGAATCGAGAAAATGTATCTTAAGTGACATATTCACAACCATTTCATGAGAGTTTTTTATATAAATTAGTAATATTCGTTTTCATTATTTTCATCCATATTATTTTCTAAGGATCCATAGACGACCATTCGAAAGGAATTCCAGACATTTTTTTCGTTCGATGACAAAAGTTTGCATCTGAAATACTTGGAACTATTGTCTGTAAGTATTAAAAAGGAGAACTGTTTTCATTATTGTGACATTTTATCAAAAACAAAAACAAGTTAGTTCATAAAAAGAAGAAAAATTAAAACAGTTTAGATGACGGTAGAAAACTGACTGGGTGTTCCTCAGGGGATAGCTTGCGCTAATATCAAGAAGGCCTCTTACTCCCCAATCACTCACATTTCAGTTCGTATGCATGTTTTACTTCAAATATTCCGGTTTCACTTGAAAAGTAAATTCTTATTGCTAGGTTCTTGTGCTGGATTAAAAATCCTTCAAAAAATGCATAAAATTATTTCTGGGACTGTTGAACTGAATCTATTAGGTAACATTTAACTGTGAGATTAGTTACTTTTTTTTTTATCATCTTGTAAAGTTTATATATTTATACTTGCTCAGTGAATTTTTACTGGGAAGGTCTTATTTTAAAAGGAATTTAATTACCTTAAATTTTGGCTTTTTATTTTTTTAATAAAGCCAACGGGAACTTCACTTTTATCAAATTTCTATTAAAAAATACTTTTTTTTCTCGTTTTTCTTAAAACTGGGGGGTGATGGAGAAAAATGGGTTGCTCGTCAGTATTATGTTGACTAAAAAAAAAACACCAACATCTCATGGTATATAAATAAAAAAGTCAAATTTTATAAACTAGTGTTATTTAGACACAGGGAGACTTTTAAATATTTATTTAAGTTAAAAACTGAAATTCTGAATTTTTCATGATCGAAGTTTTTCCTCTTTTATGCTCCGTATATAAGTAGTAATAGAAAAGAAAAAAATTATCTCATACCTCCCATCTAAATGGTTTATGAAGCGTGGTGACACGATGTTTATACATATGGCTTACATTGTTCTCAGAGTGTTTAAGTTTGTTCCACTTTCTGTTAATCTGTGGTTTATTTGTGGTTGGCTCCTGGTATTCTTTACGTTTTAAGTTATGCTATTAATGTTAGTCAAAGAAATTTGATCTATAAGGAGAAATAATATGATTTCAGAAAATTATTGGCGTCGGGTATGGAGCCAGAGAAGGCCCTGGCACAGTGAGAATCTGGCACGTGAAGAACCCAGAAGCTGCCGAGAGGAGTGTGGCCACAGCAAGGGCGGTCACTTGCCTCCAGTTCTCAAGAACACAACCCAGGCTGTTGGCCGCTACCACTAGGGACGGCTCTGTTCTCCTCATAGACATCACCAATCACACTCCGATAGTTACTACTGTCAATGAGTGGGTACACTAGAAAATTACCACATAACAGCAAAGAACATAATTAATCATCACTTTCTATAAAACGAACAACGCGTATACTTAAAGTTTAATTAATCAAATTTAAATGTTTTTATATTTAGGAAAGAACTTAGCCCTTACCCTGAACCGTTGTGGTCGTTGGCATGGTCCATGTACGACGATGGGACAACACTTGAAGAACGTTTGTTTACAGTTGGCCAGACGGGTCTCCTATGGCTTTGGGACCCAATCAAACAGACTGAAGGCAGGGGTGAGTAAAGTTTAGATACACACTTAAGTTATGAACCAAATCCATATAAATAACTATAATGTATAAAATGATAAGTGATTTACGACCTTAAGTAATCTAGGCAGATAGTATAGTGAAGAATATAAGAAACTTCAAGTACAATAAAGTTTTTTTTTATTTGGATTTCATTTTTATTTATATAAAAAACACTGAAATCCGATTAGTCATAATTTTATTTTTAAAGCTATAATTGAATGTTTCACTTACCATGTTATTCATAATTTAACCTAGTATTTTCAAAAAATACTTCTTACTTTCAAAATAAAGCTCAAAAAATAGTTGGGAATTTGCGTGTATGAACATCATATTGCAATTACATTTAACTTAAAAGTGATTTTCATAGCATCAACAATACTGTGGTGAGTACTTGAGGGGATTTAAATGGCTCCATTAAAGAAAAATAATGATGAAAAAATGCACCGCAAATATGAACTTTTTGTGGTTCCTTAACTAGCATATGAGAATAATAATGTGATTCATGAAGGTTTAGATCTAGAGATGGCTGAGGCGAATTATCTGAATCATCGTGCACTCAATCCAGGTCAATCGAAACTCATTTCACAGATAATTGCGGCCTGAAATTACTTAATTTCAACGACGTTGATGAAATTTGCACTCATAACGGTAATTCAAAACTATAGGCAATAAAATGTTTGAAAATGTGACCGTTGGATAGCATTAAAGTTTCTCAAATTCTGATTTATAACGACTTATATCCTTGAGTTACTAACAAAAATATCTTTCACGAACTTTTTAACTCAAGATAAAGTTTTAGAGTTTTGAAAATACGAGACTGAAGTGATAGAGATACGAGATAGAACTTTTTTTTACCTCCTACCTGGTCATTTTTGACATACGGGGACGGGGGAGGCAACAAACCTATTCTAACCGAAGCCGGCGGATCGAGTTTATCTTGTGTGGGATCGCTATGAAATTAAAGTCAACCCACCCAGGTTCAATATGCTGCTCTACGCATTAGTTTGATAAGGTGACACCTTAATTCCCTTAGCTACAATGGCCTTGGACAAGATAAAACAATTCTGTCGAATTCTTTGGATAAAAGATGGAATGCGCCATCTTCCGTCATAAGTGACATAATGCAGAAGGATGTAGGTTGATGTACGACATGTCGGAATCTCTCAAGACGAGTTCATAACATCAAAAATAGTAGGAGGCAATCCTGCCCGGCCAACCTTGATTTGAGTTCTTCATCACCTTTGAAACATTTATTTAAAACGAGAAAGGGAGACTTGTTGTTTAAAGTTGGTTAAATTGAGCAACATCGAAAAATTGGCTAAAATAGGAAATCCAACATTTGCAGACAGAACAATAGAATATTATACTAACTTCCACTTACTATTTAAGTGGTAAAAGGATCCATTTAGCCCAATCCGTCGTCTAATGAGAAAAAAAAAGTTTTGTTTAATTTTGAAATGGACAGGGACAATAAATCTTAAAATCAATAGTATTTTCGTTTTCCTGCGTCTTAAGAAACATATAGGAGGACCCTAGAAATAAGAAAAGTTAAAATTAATCTATACGCGATCATAAAATATATATGTACAACCATAGGTCTGTAAGACAAAAAATGAAATTATACGAATACAAATAGTCCGACGGTTAGTATTTTAATTTCTTCCAATAAGAGATTATTTGTCCAAAAAATTGACGAAAAAAAAATTATTCGGATGGTTAATCGTAATTTTTTGTACGAATAATTTATTGTTCGAGTAGAAAATTCACGACTAAAAATGTATTCGTCTGTTGTCAATCGAATAATATTTGCCCGACTTTGAGACAGTGTAACGTAGCGCTAACTGTTGAACACATACTGACAGACCACAGGCATTTGATCGACAGCGGATTATCATATTATTTGACAACTTTACTGAACGATCATAGCCCTCACATTCCGAAAACATTTGATTGCCTCAAGAAAAAAAATATGTACCAACATATCGCTCTCGTATTTCTAAAGTGACATAAGTCTAAAACTTACATTTCTGGAAATGTGACACTCTTGCCTATGGAAGGGGAATAGCATTAAGGCAGCAAGAGTGACACAAGTGCCCTCTGGCGGACAAGCTCTGAAGCTAGGTTGATACAGTTTTGATGATTCATAAAGATATATTTACCAATTTCTTTCATAGTCATAACTTAAAAACACCGATTTTTGAGTTGTGTCACTTTAGAAATACTAATGCGATATATATAAGTTACGGTCTGAGTCAGCTGTTACTTTGATGTCAGCGGATTGAGAAGATCAGCTGATGGAATATATTTAAAGAGATGTACTGAACCAAATAAAGTCAGTATGTTACAGCAGTTCAAGCTTGTTAGATCTTATTCCTTCTTCTATTTTTTGACATTTTGCTTTCGCCGATACATAACTTATATGTATATATATTACAAACTTTATTTTTTGCATCAATTAATGTCACTCTCTGGTATAGAATATGTATACTGAAGTTAGTTGCTTCCCGTCCCCTTTACACGCCACTATCCCTGATGAAGACCTGTAACTCAGTTCGAAACGTGGGCATAAAATAAATAAATATTGTTTTGTTTATTTATGTTGTTCTTTGCTGACCGCACCCCCCGATAAACTTCTTCAAGCATTTCTAATTTTTGTTAGATGTGCCACTATTCAAGCCAAGCAACGATGTGTGAAAGTTCATGTTTATGTTTTACTAGTTTTAAAGTTATCGCATAACTATGTGTTATAATTATAAAAATAATTTATGTTAAGAAAAACCTATTAATAAATATGAATTGTGAAGTTTGTAAAGGTTCTTACTTGTTAGTGATGCTTAGGGACGAAATTATTTTTTCAGTTACTCTCTTTACTTTAATTTGCAGTAAAACGTCGAGTTGAGGGATTAAGGAATGTGTGGGGATTAGAAGGGACGGAAGAAAGGCGGACCCCGACTATCTCTTCATCTCCTTTACCTCAGCCTGTTATTTCTCTACACGTGGAGTCCCCTCAATTTCTAAGCTTCCCACTCCGCCGGTAATCTTTTCCCTCTTCAGGGTCTAACACCTAAAATCCTATATCTGTCTGCCTCAATCTGTTTCCAACCTCAGGAGTAAAAAAAAAAAAAAGAAAAAATAAAAGAAGAAAATATATATGAACCTTTAGCAGTTCCTTGAGAATTTCAGTTGTTTCTTCCTAAAAGGGAGAGACTAACATTTGGAATACAAATGAATCTCTTATGCTTTGCATAATTTACTTTGTGAGAGTGCTTTGCATTCGGAATGCTTCTCACACAATCCATCATCATAGTACGCTTCCAATGAATTCTTTGTTCCTCGTGCTTATATTCGTGGAAATATCAAAGGTGTAAATCCTTTATCTGTCAGTTCTAAACTCTAAATCAAAAACTTTTTCTATTATCTTAAAATAAAAATTGAATAAACCATTGCATAACGCAATATCACAAATAATAAATTAGCGAAATGTGAATTGTTCTTTATGAATTAACAACATTTGAACTCTTTAAGAGTTATCAAATGTTCAAAAGTCAATAAAGTCACTGGAAAGTTATTATATAAAAATTATCAAAGGAACATCTCATGTAGATAAGTTGAATTTTCATAAAAATATGTATTAATATTCGACAGGACAAAATTTAAATTATATAATAAACTGAGTACGTTTTTGATGTAATATTACAATTTGTCAAAAATACCTTCACTTTTCAGAAATGGGTATATTAACTTTTCATAGAAAACTCTTTATTTATACTTTTACTTTTTTTTTTTCCATCTTTTACCAAAAAAGTCGGATTTTCAAAAATTATGTTCATATGACAGCGTTATGATCATAGATTATTTTCTGCACGATCGAATATTTCTACAAATTCAAGTTGAAGGATAAAATTTTAGATTGTTTTCAAACAAATAATTTCTCATTTTTTACACCTGTCTATCATGAATTCGATTACCAAGTCAATAACACATCATTATGAATAAGCGGCGCAGAAACATCTAAGCGTAGGTAATTTGTGTGAAGGTAGAAAACTCAAAATCCTTTCATGGTGAATAAAGCGTATGGAGGACTCAATTATCCTGAGAATATTATTAGTCACCCAAAAAAAAATTTGTAATTTCCAAAAGCTTCAGCTTAAGACTGGTATGGACACACCTCTTCCAATCAAAAGCGTGTTTAGTCCATGAAAAACAAGTTTTTACAAACAGTTTTTACATGATGCAATTTTCTGAATCTTCTTTTCGGTTCGTATCGATGAATTTTTTTTTTACGTTGACATAACATGAGTGGAAATTATTTAAAGCTTTAACAATTAAAAGAAAATTACAACACATTAATCACAACACATCCTATTCTATCATTTTTCAAAAAGAAGAAAAAATCATAAATCATTTAATGATTTCTATTATTTTTCTGATTCATTTAGTATCCAAGTTGTAGATAACGTCACATGAAAAGCAGCATTGCATAAAATATTTTTTTTACTTTAGTGGAGAGTTGAGTAATTTCACAAATAGACTTAAGTTCAACTGAACTATTTGAACAAATTTTGTAGTTAAACTAACACACAATCATAACACAAGGCGTGAATCTGGTGTTTAAAAATGCAAATTGTTTTCTTCGATGATATGTATAATTTAAAAAAAAGTTATGAAACATGTAAACAACCAAACAAAACTCTCTTGACCCGATGAGTCAGGAGTGTCTGGAGGGTAACCAGAGAACTCATCTCAGTCTATGGTAACACTCATTTGAATGAAAATGAGTGATAACTGTGGACTATTTGTATATTTTAAATTTTTTAAAAAAATAAATATTTTTAAAATTGTCAAAAATGTTACCAAACAGGAAAAACAAAATTTTTCTTTCTTAGTCCCACTTTATTTGTATTTCCACTATTAGTTATAGCAATCAGAAATTGCCCATAGCAAAGCTGAACTCTCCCAATCTCTCTCCCTACGTCAAATTAATGATTTAAAAAAGTGTTGTAATCTAATAATCCAGCTCTACTCTACAAAGTGCCTATGCTAAGATAGCAATAGTGCCTACAAGTAGTGAAATAGCACCTACAACGGCCAAGAAGCTCCAACATTTTCAGAGCAGTATGCTCAGAGGAATCTTGAGACATACTTCACTTCAAAGAGGAAAGAAGGACCACATATACACGACTCTCGAACTAGCAGAATTAGCTTACTGTGATAGTATTTATCACGAGGAGGCATATCAATCCTTTTGATATCATCTAGAGCTCTGCGAACCCCTTATTTAGGACACTCACCGACAGGAGGGCCACAGAGGTGGCAGAGACATAAACAACCTCATTTAAATAAAAAGGAGATTATAGAACAATAATTTGCAGTTTGCAATATCCCTCTAAACTGCCCCGTGTTCTTACTCGGAATCTGCACTCAAATCTTTACAAGATCCATTTTCAACACATCCATTAATAATAGAGTTGAAGCAGCATTTGAAAACTTTGAACAACATGGGTTGTAGGGTCTTGTTTTTATGGCTGCCAGGTCATTGTGGAATCACTGGGAATGAAAATGCAGACTCGCAGGCCAGACTAGCTATAAAGAAGGTCCAGTCGTAACATCATCAATATGCAAAGATGTTATTTCATGGATAAAAGAAATTGGATGGGAAGAGTGGCAAGAATGGTTCACCATGAGAGAAAACAAGTTAAGAATGGTCCAACAGACAGTGAAACGTCCAACCAGAAACTTGAATCTGCTACGGAGAGAAGATATAGTATTAACCCGTCTTCGGATCGGCCATACTCAACTCACACACGGTCATCTCATGAAAAAAGAAAATGCACCAATGTGTCGCTACTGCGGAAACGATCTCACCGTTAGGCATATTCTCACTGAATGTATTGCTCACGGACCACATCGGTTCTCTTCAGATTTACAGGAGATGTTGAGAGAAGATCCCACTACAATAACAAAACATTTTCACTTTCTAAAAATCATTAATATTTATGATCACATATAGTCTAACTGTCTAGCAATAGATAAGTAGATGCAAAATTCATTATAGTAATTTACTAACTACCTCAAATCTAATTGCAACTTTGTAAAATGTAAATCATAATTGTAAATATGTAATTTTAATTGTAAATTTGTAACTTGTAATTGTAATTGTAATTGTTGATTTGTAACTTTCTCTCTTTGTGATTATATGTAACTTTGTTGATATGTCAATTGTTATCTACTAATTTTGTAAATTCAGTGTAAATGGCCCTAGTGGTGGAAACGCTTAAATAAATAAATGAATAGAACAATAATTTTATGAAATATAAAATGTTTCTCTTTTGGAAGAGTTTTTAAATACTATCATTTTTTTTAATGTAAGACTTATGACTTTTGTCATCAACAATCAAAATTATTGTTCTTGCAAAGGTGTATATACGAATTTTTAAACTTTTTAAAAATTTACCAAAAATGGCCTAATATTTCTTATCTAGAATGATAAAAAGATAACTATAAATCTCTAGAGAACTCAATTTAAATCTATATACATTTTATATATAAGTAGTTTTCGACCTCACCGGCGAAAGGATGAACTTCAAAGACTTCATATAAAATAACACTGGATTTTAACGGCAACATTTGTATTCTAACGCATATGCACACTTGTATTCCAGAAATTCATTAACCAATTTTGCCTGTGAGGCAGTATTTCATTTCACAGCTCAGTTGATGTAACACTTCATTAGTCTCATAAACCTAATGCCAGTACGTTCTAGCTCAAATAATTTAAATTAGGTTCAAATATGACTCAGACTGGTCAGTAAAATTGTTCGAATTTCTCTTCCTTTGGCGATCTTGAGTTTGATATTTTACGGTATTAAATCCTTTTACAGCTTTTGAAGAATCTGTTGAACTGGTCAATAAATTTTTAAAAATTGATAAAGGGATAAATCACAGTTTAAGCAGCATAATATGAAACTCTATTTTTTAAAAAATTTTATTTTCGATTCGTGCTTATTAATACAGTCCTATAATCTATAACTTACAGGTAAGAAAAGTAATTTTGATCATAATAAATCTTAGAGCAGATATTGATTAATTTCAAGTGCTTTCTTTAGCTATTCTTAACGATATAATGTTTTTAATTACCGACATTAAAAACAATCTCATCACACAACTACAATGCTCTTAGAAAAAATGAATGTCTGATGTTGTTTAGGGACAGCAAAATATGATTATGATCATAACATCTACGGAAGAACAAAAATATTAGTTAATTTATTCAGCTTATTTATACGTTTTTCTACGTAGTTACATTTCTAATACCTTCAGATTTTATAGAAATCCATTTTTATCCCCTTTTATTTACCTCTTACCTGGTTTTTTCGCTAAACAAGTGGGAAGATGATTATCCTAGAGGTAACTAACCTATCCTAACTAAAGCAGAAGGGTAGAAGTTTCTTTTCATGGGACATCTATGAAATGCATCCAGGCCGAAATCAAACCGGTGGCGTTGCAGATCTGAGGTTGACGCGTCAGTTCTCTCAGCAACTCTAATTTTTTTTGTATTTCTGCTAGCAATGAGAAACGGTTTAATATAACAAACAAATAAAATTAAAAGTGGCTTGGGGACAACGATTTTAATTAAATTAAAATTAATTAAAACTCGATATTTAAGCCCTGTGGACTATTTTAATGAGCGTAATACCAACTTGATATTAACGATGAATTAATTAAACTTTGTTATAATGTATTTATTAAAAATATTTGGAACCATTAAAAAAAAAATGTTTAATAATTGTAAAAAAGATTATATAAAATGACATTTCCAATGTGTAGATTTTAGAGAAAAAGTATTAATGAACTCAACTGTTCACACACACACCGGCCATTTTATGTGTCTTGGTTATTTGGAATCAGGCGATATCAAAATTACTGTTAAAAAGTTCAATTCAAAATTGTTCCCTACTTCCATTTACTGTATATTTTTAGATAAATAAGTGAAAGTAAAATTTTTTAGTGAATAAACAAATTCAAATAATTACTATTTTGACTTTTTTAAGTTCTTTTTGATTTTAATTGATTTATGCCTTGTATTTAAGATCATTAGTTAAGTTATCCTCCAGATTTTGTTATATTTCTTTCTATCTCTTAGTAGTTATACTGTTCAGCAATCGATTTTAGAGATGGCGAAGTTAAGCTTTGTGGCAGCACCAGATCCTGAACTGAACGTACGATTCCAGGACCTTCTTGAGGAACCTCTGGATAGCGAAGACGACGACACTATAGATCCCGACCAATACTTTTTGGAGGTACCTTATATCGGCCTTTGCATTTCCATAGGGGAGCGGAACAAGGTTTATGTGACAACGGACATGGGCTGTATATTATGTGTTAGTATAATTTTTTTTTTGGATGAATTTAAATAGAATTTAGTTTAATTTTCAACTATTACAATAATGTTTTTCGTTCAACAATAGTAATAATTTATAAATTTATTTACTTTTGTGAGTACCACTGTTTGCGAATTCTACTGTTATCACTTTAATTTCTTTTTTCTTGATTTTCATTTTTCTGTGTATATGGTAAGAATGAATACTTAGAAAACTAATGTTAATTGTCCCTAATGGCAGATTTTATTATTACTCTTCAATAAAATCTTATATCACTATTAAAAATTATTATAAAATAGTTTTAATGAATTTAGTATGCAGTGTGATATTGTTAAACCTAAATGTTTAGGTTAACACTCACAGAGCAGATGGTCGCTGGGAGAAAATTGACAGGCACAAACTGGCTGTCCTGGGGATGGCCCACTCTCCATTCATTAAGTCTGTCTACCTCAGCCACTCCGCTGGTGGTGACGTCTGTATCTGGTTACATGGCATGCAGCACTCCATCTTAAATCTAAGGGTGTCTGACCTCAGTCTGGTGAGCAGGCCATATTAATAAATTAATGAAATATTCCACTTTCTATAGCAAGCTTTCAAGTAATAAAGAAAATGAATTAAATTAAAATAACTTTTTTTTTATAACTTATTATTGGTCAAAACTTTTTTTTTTTTAGTTTTTTAATAATTTATTAATTGCTATTTACAACTGTATACACATATATACAACAAGTAAATTTGCTGTAGGTGACATAGTGATATGATAAAAACATGTGGAGAATCTACCCACTGATAGAACTCCTATAACATTTCTAGAGGAGAAGATTTCGAGGTCATCTTCTTTTCAGACGCCTAGAAGGATTATTAGGTAATGAAGGAGAAGCCAGGTTAGGAACAAGTGGATTTGGGTGGTTAAGAAGTTTATTATGGAAGGAACGGTATCTGGTTCTGGCCAAATCGGCAACATATGGAATATTGAGGTCCTGAAGATGACTTGATTTGTGACAAAGTAAGGAGCATTAAGGATCTTACGAAGGATCTTGGACTGTAAGGATTGGATTCTGGAGGAATTTGATGGTTTAGAGGAGCCCCAAAGCTCAACTCCGTATGTTCAGATAGGCCTTATAATAGTCATGTAGATCAATCTTTTGTAATGGATTGGCAATTTAGACCGTTTGTCTAGTAAATGTTTCAATAGTTGGAATCTACGAGCAGTTTCTTGTATTTTTAGTCTTGTATGAGGATTCCATGTCAGTCGTAGTCAAAACTAGTATTTTCTTTCGACGCAAGGTAAACTCAAATCACTTGTCTAGATAGATAAATCTTTACTAACAAATTTCTAGGTACAAGCTGTTGTTATCTTAGATCTGAAAAAGCAAACAACGGATATTTCGTCTTGCATTACTTAAGACCAATTTTTTTTTTACTTTATTTATTTAATTTGATTTACAACTGTACAAATAATAAATACAATAAGTAAATATGTTGTATGTTTCATTTATACTTGAAAATCTTGGGAAGGAACCACCCATTAGTGGTACTTTACATTAGCTGGTCTCGTGGCCATCTTCTTTTCAGACGCCTCGGAGGATTATCAGGGATTGTTAAGGACGAGAGGTTAAGAATTAATGGGTTAGGATGGGTAAGGAGTTTGAAATGAAAAGACGCATATCTGTTTTGAGTCAAATCTGCAACGAACGGGATGTTAAGGTCTTTGTGGATGAGTTTATTTGTAACGTAATAAGGAGCATCAAGGATTTTACGTAGGACTTTGGATTATAAGGTTTGGATGCGGGAGGAATTTGAATGATTAAACATTAGGGAAACTGAAGGTTGGAATCATTCGAATTAAATAATTAGGAAACTCTCACTACGACAGCAGTTCAAATATAATGTTCCGCCCAAAGGGAACAACCCAGAGGGTCCGGGGAAAGCACAGGGGTAGCCGGTTTGTATTTAGTAAAACCAGCTTAGGTTTTCCCCAGGTTAGGCAATAAAGCAATTGGGAATAAACGGAGTAGGCAAGGAACGGGAGGAGAAAAAAAAAAACCCATCAGGTCAAACGATCCAGGTTAGAAATTTCCAAGAGGGTGAAGTCCCACCTTATTTTTCTTTTCAAGATAAAATCAGCCAATGAAATGATAAGAAGACGAGAAAAAGTAGTACCAAATTTAATCTCCACGCCTGCGATCTTTATTGAGATGTTATAATAAAATGTTATAATAAAAAGCTGCAATAAGTGATTTTTTCCATATATTTTTCAAATAGAAAAATTCAAAATAACTAAATTATTTATAATCTTAACACTTTCTTGAGACTGGTTAATATTGTTTAAATAAATAAAATTTTACACATTTTAGTTTCAAAACATTTTTATTTCATTTATATGTCCGATGTTTTGGCCATCCTCAAGGACAAGGCTATTCTGCCCAGGTCATTTCTATCAGTCCTCCAATTACTTTAATTAGTCAATTTTTCAAACTAAATTAAAATTAAAATTATTTTTATTATATTTAATAAAAGTATTAAAACAGTAAAATTTATCACAACAATCTTCGAATTGGCCGAAACGTTGGACTTCAAAATGGAATAAAAATGTTTTAAGACTAAAATAAAAAACAAATACTTATTTCAACAATAAATAAATTATTTTTACTGCCCTATTTGTCCTAGTCTAGTTTCGATAATTAACCAGAAAAATACGACTATCACAAACATAACGGGATAACAGAGCTCCAAATCAAAGATATAAAAACAAAACTGTCAATTCCCTGCGGATAGGAATATAGGAAAATATATTTATAAGAAGTTAGGAAAGGTAATTATGAAAAGCAAAAAAAATTTATGTCTATTTAGGCTGATCTATAAGCTAGTCAACTGTTTGGAATCGCGTGGACCTTTTTTTGCTTGGTTCATTTCTGAAAGTTGATACAACAATTATCATATTAAAATTAATTCAATTTTATATTTTAAATAACTTCATGTTTTTCAATTTTAACCACTTTTGTTTTACAAAAAAATCTAGAGGATCATGAATTAGTTGCTCTGTTATTTACTGCCTGTGTTTGAATTCATAACTGAGTTATTGATAGATTTTTAAAAATTAATATTACATTTTAAAAGTAGTATTGAGGGGTTTAGTGAGAAAAAAACTTTTGGGTCAGTTTGTACCTCAGTATGCTTCGCGTAGCAAATATATATGTGCATCCCAAAGGTTAAATATTTAGTTTATTTTGACTTAAGAAAAACTCGGTCTTCCACAAGACATCCCAAAAAAATTTATGATAGGATTGCCACTCCATGCTTTCTAGTTTATTTATTTTTTTTTATGTTCACGCTAATAATTTTTTTAATGGTGAATGGCAATGGCGAGTTACGGAGATCATCATGAGATGACCTGTGATTTTTGTGCCAAACGTATAAAAAAAAAATCAGAAAATACCCTAGTGGATGTTATTTTTTAATTCGAATTTTGGTTTAAAAACTTCTCATTTAATATTTTTTTAATGAGGAAAAACACACTAAATAATATTTTTATACCACTCCGTCAAGCTTAAAGGGATTACAGAATTTTGTCCATATAAAGCAGTTATTTGGTTCAGTGTGCGACACACAATAAAATGTGTTCCCTCTGCCAGTGCCGAAGCACACAGCACAAAGAGCCCTTTGAATCAGTGGCCTGCTCGATAATTTCTATTTCGAATTCAATGCATGATGCATTTTTAAGTGGAGAAATAGATACATGTATTTCTTTCTTTTCTTTTCTTTTAAATAGGACACTATTAAGTTTTACCAACCCTAACAGTTATCAAATGTCTAAAAAAAACTATTTCAAAAATAAATAAATACAACATTACATTAATATATATTTATTTTTTAATCTTGATGCTGCCTTGACTTATATGTACTTTTTTAACTTAAAGCTGTTGAAAATATTTCAATAAATCTCTTCCTGTAACGATTTGTCTTGAGAGATATAGAATTTTATTGGGGCACTGTTACCGCTGATGACCCGGAAATATTTTTCCTCGACCTGAGTAGAGTTGAAGAAGTAGGCTGACAATTTTGGGCACTCGGCCACTAGCAATTAAGGCGAGATATAGGAACCACATGTTGCTGTCATTTCATCTACGATTTATGGAACCGTCTATGATTGTGAAAAGTTCATTTCTGGGTTTCAGTTAAAATTATTATGAATAGCAAAATCATTTTCGAAATAGATAGAACAAAATGACTATTTCAACAAAAACACACTGGCTAATGGACGTATTTAATTTTCAAACCAATATTTTATTTTTCATGGATCAAATCAACATTACATTTTAAGGCAACTAGTTCATAGAACAAACCTTTTATTTTTGTTTCCAGTAATTGGTTCATAAAACTGTCGTTTTATTCCAGTTAGAGACTGCTGGTTTAAACCAACAGTTTCTTTAATATTCCATGGCACCTGGTTAATAAAACTAAGATTTTTTTTTATTCATTTATTTATTGTTATTTACAACTGTATATTACATAATACATTTAGTAAATGATATTATGACATGATACAAACATGTGGAGAATCTACCCATTGATAGCTCCTAAAAATATTTCTAAAGGAGAAGATCTCGAGGCCATCTTATTTTCAGACGCCTAGGAGGATTATTAGGTAATGAAGGAGAAGCCAGGTTAGAAACGAGTTGGTTTGGGTGGTTGGGAAGTTTATCATGGAAGGATTGGTATCTGGTTCTGGCCTAATTTGCAACATATGGGACATTGAGGTCCTGATGGATGATTTGATTTGTGACAAAATAATGAGCACTAAGGATTTTTCAAAGGATTTTGGACTGTAAGGATTGGATTCGGGAGGATTTCGATGGTTTAGTGGAGCCCTATAGCTCAACTCCGTATGTCCAGATATGCCTTATAACAGTTATGCACATCAGTCTTTAGTAATGGATTGGAAGTTTGGACCGTTTGTCTAGTAAATGTTGTAATAGTCGGAAGCGACGAGCAGTTTTCTTTCTTTTCAGTCTTGTATGATGATTCCATGTCAGTCGTTTGTCCAGATTTTTTTTTGTCTAAGTAACGGATCTGTTAAACAGGAATAAGTGGGGTATTATTAAAAGATACTGCGGGGCAAGACGAATATTTACGACGAAGGATAAATGTGATTTGGTTCGGCACCATTCTTCATGGGTGGTGATGTGGGATTGGAGGGTTTGGGATACAATGGAAGGATCATTATTCACTGACAATAGACATATGTCATCGGCATTTGTGATGAGAATAGTGTTAGAACAGGTTGTGATGTCAGCTGTAAAAACTGTATAAAGGATAGGACCAAGGATACTACCCTGAGGTACACCTGCAGACTGCGGAAATAGGGATTTATAAGCACTGTTCTGATTTACTTGATATAATCTGTCGGAGTGATGAGAACGGATGAGGAAGTATGTACGGCGTAGGAATTTACGGATCTTGTGTAGCAGTCCTGGGTGCCAGACTCGATAAAAAGCATGTTCTGCATCAAGAAAGACTCCCGAGCAATACATTCCGCGCTTCAATGAAGACGAGACTACATCAACCACACGATGGCATTGCTGGATAGTGGAGTGGAATGTTCGGAATCCAAACTGGTGATCTAGGATTATGTGGTTGGAATCTAGGATGGGGTACAGGTGTTTTAAGATAAGTTTCTCAAGGATTTTTCCCATGATAGGTAACAGAGAGATAGGACGGTAGAAACTAAGCCAAACACAATACCAACATGTTTTAATCCAATGCAAGCGATACATAAGGCTAACATCCCGATTATGTCATCAAATATAACAACTAAATTTTCTCGATGAATATAGTATCAATTTATTTTGATTTGAATAATATTATTTTATTCATTTGGCTGAACCCTTTGGCCAGACATTGATTATTCTCTCGCCTAACCTGTCTATGAGTATTATATACCCATATATAGAAAAATAATAATAATTTCTCTAACGTTTTCTTTAATACTTCATTTAAAATTTACATTTATGTTTAATTACCACTTTTATTTATTATTCTGTTGCTTGGCATATTTAAGAGCTTATTTTTATTTTCTTTAATATGGTACTATGTAATATCATACATCAGAATCTACTTCCTTAAGCAGTAAGAGGTGTTGGGATCTATGGAAAATTAATCTCAGAACAAAACTTTGCTTTGAGGACCCTGCTTGAAATAACAAGGGAAAAAGATACCGTAACACATCACATCTTCATTGATTTTAGTGGCACTTAAGAATCATTAGAGGAAGATTGTATCAGGCAATGAAAGAAATGAATTAATCCATCTGGAATTGATTCATCTTACAGAGCTACTGATAAGATGATCGATATGTTAGTTAGAAGAGAGGGAGACTTGTCGGAGATGTTCACCAACTGAGACAAGGAGATGGCCAGTCATGTCTGCCATTCCACCTAGCACTAGAGAAGGTGATAAGTGAGCAAATAAATGGAATGATTCTCACGAGGTCAGTTCAAATTTTAGCTACGCAGATGATGAGGGATGATGTTGCCAGATGCAGAGGGACTTAAATTGGGCCTTTCTAGCAATGAGGAAGCTCGGCAGAAAATGGGTCTGCGAATTAACCAGGCAAAGAGGAAATATATGCTTACCAACCTTCGATGTCTACCACCACCCACTGTTACGTTTTAAGATTACACATTGGAAAGTGTGAATACTTTTGTGTATCTGGGATTCCTAGTTTGTGTCTAATTAGTAAGTAGAAGCGAATTGTCAGTATAGGCCTAAATGTGACACCTCACTTATAGTATCTGGCTGATTGGGTGACCCAAAAAAGCCGAGTGGGGAGGGGCAAGGGGTGCTTTCTGAGGGTTTAGGTATCCGACGCCAATCACTATTTATCAAGGAGTCATTATCTTGTTTTTTGTTCTTGGCCATGATGAATGCTTCAAGTTCTGGCCGAAACGTTGTCACTTATGAATAAATTTTTACTTATTTGTGTTCTTCACTGACTGCACCCCTAACCCTCTTCTTCTCATTATATAAATCCACGGTCAACTGTGATTCATCTTTGTTTTCGAAATCTTACTTGATGAATTTTCCACTTTCAAATAAATGTTACTATTCAACATTTTCAATAAAACTTTTGACTCATCTAGAACAGATGCTCTTATAAAAATTGTTTAGTAATAATCTTCCTTAAAAGGAAGAAAGTGGAATAAAAATAGACATATCGACTTTGGGTAATTAAATCCTCTAAATGATTGATGACTATATAATGCGTTTACATATATTATTTAACCATTAAAATAATCAAGTAATAATTTAATTACTTAAATTATTAATCTATAATTTATTTGCCTATAACACGTTTATTAAATATGCTCTTGTTAAAACAACGTTTAATTGTTGTGAATATTGCAGTACAGCATCGACAGTGCAGCGTGGTCGCCAAGCCACAGCACCATCTTAGCAAGCTGCTCCAGGGAGAGAGTCTGCATCTGGGACCTCAGTAGGAAGACAGACAGGCCGATGGCTTCACTAACAGGTCGCCACTACACGCGTGTTAGCTTTTCTGATGCTGGAACAGTAAGTGAGAAAATATGACTTTTCAATTTAAGTAATAGTCAAAATTGATAAGTCTGCCAAGTATAGGTAGGGGAAATAAAAAATGGCGGCTATTTCAAAGCGTTAAAAAAAATATAATTTTTCATTCGGAGCCCTATATCTTAAGAAGTGGGAACAACACAAGAATGCCTAAGAGAACGTCATTTGAAGAGGAGTTAATTTGCTAAAATATGAGTTATTTACGTTAAAAATTTTTCAAGATATAGCTTTTTAAAAAGAAACATTTCATAAAAATGTTGTATGTGACTTACTGAAAGATCAGTAGTTAGTGAATTTATATTGAAAAATTTATATCTCAAAAAACATTTGACGTACAGATGTCTATTAGCACTCAAATTAAAGCTAGTTTAATGAGCTATAAAGTAGTTTATGATGTTTATCTTTGTAGGAGTAATAGTTCACTTGAAATTTGCTAAAATAGATTGATTTATAGTTGTTCGGACAAATTTTCATTTGCCAAATTCATATTCATATGTGAATATCATAAAAACTACTACCCCTACAAAGAAAAGTGTCATAAACTACTTTATAGAAAGTTAAATTTCCTTCATTTCGAGTGTTGGCAGACATATGTACGTCAAATGGATCTAGAGATATATTTTCTCTAAAATCCAACATTTTATACGAACAACTAGAAATTAACATTTTGTGAGTTTATTTTGTCAAATATCATAAAAACTGCTACTCCTACACAGATAAACATATTAACTATTTTGTAGTAAATTTAACTAGCTTTAATTTGAGCGCTAGCAGACATCTGTACGTCTAATGGTTTTTGAAATGAAGTTTTTCATAAATCAAACTTATTGACCGTACAACTATAAATCAATTTATTTTAGCAAATATCATGAAAACTACTATTCCTACAAAGGTAAACATCATAAACTACTTTATAGCTCATTAAACTAGCTTTAGTTTAAGTTCTAATAGACATCTGTACGTCATATAGCTCCTGAGATATAGATCTCAAAATAAATTAACTAACTACTAATCTTTCAGTATATTTTTAAGAAATTTTGCTTTTTAAAAAGCTATATCTCGAAAACTATTGCACAGCTCTTTTAGGGCTAATATCTCAGCAAATTTACTCTTTATTAAATAATGTTCTCTTAGATTTTCTAGTGTTGTTGGTAGTATTTATTATATAGAGCTCTGAATGAAAAATTAATGTTTTTTTTAAGGTTTTGAAACAGCCGCCATTTTTTATTCCCCCTACCTATACTTGGCAGACTCATCAATTGTGACTAGTAAATAGTTTCCATTAAAGTAATCAAAAATTGGGGTGAGATAAATGCCTGTTTTTCTTTCTGGCTCTTGTACTAACAGGTCTATATGTATAACAGCTGATCGAATAGAACAGCTGACCGATTGGGTATGTGCTAGTACTTGAGAGTACTTCAAGTGTTTCCTTTCGCACTCCTCTCTCTCCTATTATTTTTAGTTTCACTTCAGTAAAAGATAATTTATATATATTATATATAATGGTGTTAGAAAAACTAGAAAAAAATAAAAAAATTTGAAAGTATAAAATAATCATATATATTTTTACAAGTTCTAATGACTCCTTTACATTGTTTACAGAATCTCCTTGTCGGATGCAATGATGGTGACGTTCTTGTATACAGATTATCTGAAATGCCGCACCGACCTCATTTGCAGGTAGAATATAGTTTGAAAATTTAAATTTTATTTCTATTTATTTTTTTAAAAATCAATATGTGTGCTATTTATGGGTGAACTTTGTTATTGTAAATGAATGTTTTCTACCTGTTCCACATAAAGGAAAAGGGGAAGAAAACCTGGTTTTATGTTACCCCTGTCTCCCATACTTTTCCTAATAACGTGATACTTTGCCCTCTTTCCTTGTTCTCCAAAAAGGAATTTCCTAACTGGCTACTATTAGTTTTAGATTACATCTAAAATTACCTATACATTAGTATTTGACCTCAATTAGTACTTATAGGACATAGATTGAACTAAAACTATGCAAGGAGCACTGGGAAAAAATGAAGCTTAATCGATACTGTGGTAGAAAAAATGCAAACGTTCTTGGTCACTATTTCTAAGTTAAGTGACAGCGAGAAGAGACATAATAGAAAAAAGGTAAAAAGTAGAACACTTCGTGACCGACTAAACAAGACTAACTTTATTAGGTGTGGTTCCTCTAATGTATACATTGGAATCAGCTGATATGGTCCTGTCAGTAACAGCTGACTGTAACTTATATATTAAGAAATAATAATGATTTGGGACATCCGTAATGTTACGATTTAATAGTTATCTTACCTGAAAGAGAGGTAACATTAGTTATCAACAGTATCTTTCCTCTTGTCAAGGTAATTATGCGCTGGAAGAGATATATGTGGGTTGGGGTTTTATAAAAAAAAAAAAAAAAAGATTATACAAAAAACTGTTATTCAAATAAATAATATAATTATTTTGAGTCTCTATAAATCAAAAAATTACGTATATAAGTGATAAAATAAATAATTTCTC
>NW_027115162.1:184174-186404 GCF_000696795.3 Halyomorpha halys | reverse complement strand
ATATATTTTATCCTGAGCTTTGAAACTAAAACATGTATACATATGCTTACAAATAAAGCAAATCAATGTAAAAAATAAATAAGAAATAAATATTCTACATTTAAGTTTTAGGAAAACAGTATTAAATAAAAGGCTTGACCTTTTAATATGTAATTATTTTCAATAAAGCATTAAAGAAAATAGTTCGTATTAGTCTGTCTATTAAATTATCAAATAATTAATTATATGCCCTCTGATCATGATAAAAATAAAAAAATATTTGTATATATTCAAAATAAAATATTATTTTATTTCCTTAATTATGTTATTTTACCTACTTATTGAATTACCTATGTATACATTTTATTTTCCACTTCTTTCATCACTTTATCTTATTAATTTCATTCTGTACAATTATTTACTTTATGTCATTCTATTTATATTATCTTTTTTATTTTCTGTATTCATTAGTTGTTATCTTGTTCTGTTCTTAGCTCTGATGAAGGCTAGAAATTCTGGCCGAAACGTTGGCATGGTTAAATAAGTTACTTCAACTTATTTGTTTTTTATTTTGACCGCACCCTCCCTCCCCTCAAATTACGAACAGATAATTTGTAACAAATTATACTGAATGCGTGGAACATTACATTACTTAAAAATGTTAACAAAAATTCTTTAAAATTTAAATAAAGCTACTTTTCTAACATTTATTAGAATTATTAGTAATACTGAAGATATTAACTTAGTTGATTTCGCATTACAGATATTTATTAGAAATAAAAATATAACTTTGTAATGTTGTTTCAATAGCTGATTGATCGTTTTAATATATATTTTTCAGAATGATCATCTAATGAAGTCATTAAGAAAAGCAGTGGAAACCAAAGCTGAACTTTTGAAAGAGCTGGACAAATGGCTAAGGGACCATTAGAAGAAATATTTTTAAAATAAATTCCTTTTTATAAATATGTTGGTGTTTATTTTAAAAGCTGCATAGCCGATTTTTTATGTGGTTTGAAATTATCTGGTATATTAGGACTCATTCAATAAAATGAAATTTAGTGAATTAACACATACTCGCTGCTTCGGAATTCCTTGTATGTTCAGAGAAAACATCTTTCCTCAATTTCACGGACTTGAGACGCTTTTCAATTTTGAGGCTGAACTGAGATGGAAGGCGAGGGACCCCCTGAAAGGGAGGGCGGATCGACAGCTCCAAATGCCAACTGCTAAATTACTCTAATATTCCACTTTTCAATTCATCTCCTGAAATTATGGGGCAAAGGTTAAACCTTTCACGGAAGACATCTAAAATTCTAGGAAATTTTCATATGAAAGTGCTAAAATACGGCAGGAAAAGGGTTGTTTTCAGAATTAGAAAAGAGATTTATCATAACCCTAGGTCTCTCTTCGTCGGATTCCGTTTAACGAATCGTTTCCTGCCTAACTTTCATTTTAGAAGTCTTTCACTCAGGCGGTTCCGACTGTTTCTTTACACGTGTAGATTGTTCCTGCTTCTTATTCCTGACAGATTTAACAAATTACAAGACATTAGAAATATTCTCTTGATTTAATAGGATTTTGGAGAGCTATGAAGTTTTCGGGCGCAACAACAAACTTTCTTAGCTCTCTCACTCCACGTTTAAAAATAAGTTGCAAGGGCTCGACTCACGAACATGAAAATTAATATATTAAAATAATAAATGATAGTAATGTGATCGACTACGATTATTTTTCTCTAAAACAGCTGGAAAAAATTGTTTAACGTCAATATCCATTTCCTATTTTTCAAAATAATTAGGTAAAAATAATAATTAAAGCTAATAGAAAAAATACACACCACTTATAAATTGTGTATATCTAAGAAAGTAGACATTGTATTGTTATTAAGATAACAGAGGGAAGCACAAGTGTATATTTGTTGTCGGATAATGCCCCCAGTTTCCCGCAATAGCTTTGCTCATCCCTTCTTTATTTACTCAACATATCCGGGAAACAAAAGATTTTTTTTCCTCACTTCATCGCTTTCCATCTCTGTTGTAATTTCATTTTTAAAACAACGGGACCTTACAAGAGTCTATTCATAAGTTAAATTTCATTGACTCTTGTTGGGCCAATGATGCAAATCAATTTTTTTTTTAAATAACTTTATTGAAATTTACAACTGTATATTACATAATACATTTAGTAAATATGGTCTTAGTTAAAATGGAGTGTTACAGGCGTGTAGATTAACTGCCCACTGGTAGCA
>NW_027115162.1:176467-182249 GCF_000696795.3 Halyomorpha halys | reverse complement strand
AATTATTATAATATTTCATAATGATTTCGTCTTAAAACACTTTCTAAACGACATATTAACTTTAATTATATTTATCGTCTATAAGTAAATGAAGCATTCAAGTAGTAAAATGCTACATTATGTAAAATATTTTGAAACAGAACGCAAGTATTGAATTATTTTGTTGATTTCATGGTCAATAGAACGTCGAGATGGGCATTAATGGGCAAGGAGATGGGCATTTCGATATAGGACGTTCAAGTGTAACTGCAACAGTTAAAGACGGCTTTAACTCAACTTAATACTTTATGAATATTGTCCAGAACAATACATTGGCTTAATACAAAGGTAAGGATTAATGTACAATTAATTTAAGCGTTAAGTAAGAACGCTGAAAATTATGGATAATAAATATAAGATTAGGGTCGTCATAAGTTTCTATATACTCGTAGTTTCTAAGGAATAATTAGAAGTAATTCCTGAAGGTAGTATAAGTATATTCAATTAATTGATTAGTAATAATACTTTTAAAAAATTAAATAAACAATAGATAATAAATTGAAAAGCGTGGGGCGACGGTAGCAGTTATTCTAGAAATGTATATATGACAGTATTTTCTTCTGACAAATATTTACATTTGAATTTTCAATTGATTTTGTTGTACATGTGGGTAGTTCAAACATGTCGTACTAGACTCTTAGCTATGATATTGATCGGAAAACTAAGATATTTTTATTATTAATCCTATCGAAAGTATTTTTCTCAAATCTCAAGATTTTAATATCTCCAATGGATTTTTTTTAAGGCGCTTTTTAAATATTGCTCGATTTAACTATCGTAATGTTTCCTCTTTCCGTTCTAAGCTAATATTTCAAAATTGATATAGGAACGTCGCTTCCATGGGATCTTAGTGGTGCGGGTCAAGCAGGGAAGGATTGGCTCTTGTGAGATAGTGACTTGTCGTACATCGACCAACCTACAAAAAGCTCAAGATTTTAGAGAGCTTAAAGAATATTCTTCCAGCATTGGATTTAACTCTTCTTCAATAAGTATAATATAGTAGTATAACTAATATATTATCCATTAGTGACGCTTTAACTTTTATTTAAATTTTTATTCACAGCCCCTTTTTTCATTTTACATTATATGAAATTTGAAAATTCAGTTTCTTTAAAATTCTTTTTGGAATACAAAACAGTTTTTGACCATACTGGTATTATTATTATTATGTGTGCTTCAATTCGTTTTAAAATACCAGTGGTGTAAAAGGAATCGCTATTTCTAAACCTGTAGACACACTGTGTTTGATTTACGGAACTCCTCATAAATTTTTCAAAAGTGTTAAAAAGTTAAGGGGAACAGGGTCAACTCAGCTCGGGGATAAATGAATAAGTAGAACTTGCTCTAGAAAAGCAAAATTGAAGTTTGAGAAAATACTGAAACACGTGTTCGCTGTATACTGTGTGTGTTCGATAACTTGGAAGTAAAGCTATTATACATTTTTTCACAAATTTAGCTTCATTACTCATTTTAATTCCAATGTTTTTGCATTACCCAGAGGTATAGTTGACTTTATATGAGGTATTGTTGATCGATTGTAAGGTAGGTTTCATTAAAAAAAAAGAAAAAGAAAAAAGAAACATGAGTATACATTTATCCCATGAAAAACATAAGTCCAAACTCCTTTTTTATAAACCTAAGAAAATATTACATAATGTCTTCCAATGTATAGATCTGAATTTTCATTACTCAAATGATAAATGAATATATCCTAGACAAGGCGTGAGCTAATGCCTAAATTACATGCTTTTAAAAAATACTAAGTATGTATTAATTAGGAAACAAACGTATGTTTAAAGTGAAATAATTTAATAATAGAGAAATCTGATAGTGACTTTTATCTCCTAGGTACAGATAAGTTTATTACTGTGCATTGGTGGTAGGGGCTTTTCACAATTGAAAAATAGCTCTTCCCCAGAAAAAAAATACTAATTCTTGTATGATGGTGAGGTATCTCAATTTAAATTACAAATAAAGAGACATAGAGGACCTGAGATAAATCTGCACAGTACAATAAAAATTATATATTTATGAAAAAGAAGGGGTGTATACCAAAAAAATTGATTAATAAGCTGTGAATAGAAAACATAAAAAAAGGAGAAAACAAGTTAATTAAAAAAAAAAAATCTTTCCAATAGATAACACAAATTACACAAATTTTATATGAAAAATTGATGTCTCTTTGACCCATTATCAAATGACTAATAACAAGCTACATTCATTTTATTTATACTTTCTTAAAATTGATCCTGGATTTAACACAAACATACACTATGAATATATTAACAAACTGATATGCAGTGCATTTCCATATCATTACCAGCTGACTAGCTTCCATTAAGCTGTTCACACCAGTTCATCCTTATTATTATTCAAACTAACGCCATACATGAACAATAAAAATGAGTAACTTTATAAAAACAATAAAATCGAAAACAAAAATAGTCCGAAATATTAACCAATCTCATTTGCTACAGAGGTCAGTAAAGATTTCTGTAAAGACTTACCAAGCCTTAGGTAGAAACATTTAATATATCTATCTATATAATTTAAGAGTATCCTATCGTTTAAAAATATATATAATATTATATTTATAAAATATATACTGTTGGTTTTACCTCAAATGAGATATACTGGTAGTTTTTCCTCTATATGTTGAAGCGTTGGAACATACAAAAGGCAATGACCTGCCTTGATAATCATGCTTTTAATTTGATAAAAATTATGGAATATTATGAAACGAATTTTGTATCATATTGAGTAAAATTGAATATTAAATAACTCACAGAGTCCATAAATTAATATTGAAAGATTATCGCATTCATTATTAATTCCTATATTCGTTAATTTTAGGTTGGAAATGGCAGTGAGATCGGCCAGGAAAATCCCTTGAAAAACAATGAGGAATAGATTGGCACAGTATACGGTATATGCAGATGATCGTGTTATCACTGGTAGAACACTAACGTCATTATCTAGCGCATTCCAAAAATTCCAGGTAGTGGCTAATAGTATTATAAATATCGAATACACAGAATGTATTACATCCTCCAGAAGTGAATGGAAAAATGAAAATCACATTGCAGCATTCAACTATGAGGAAAATTTCATATATCAGGAAAATAATATAAAAAGATAATGTAAAAACGAGGTTTATTTATAGTTAGAAGTAGGTTTCTTTTTTGGTTTTTTGTTTTTGTTTTTTCTGCACTGGGTTTTCGAAATCTTCTCAACTACATCTTAAGCTAAGCTTATAATAAAGATATACTTTCTCTACATAAAATAAATCTATTTTTTTGTAAATATACGAAAGTTTGGCAATGAAAAGATCTTCGAAACAGATAATTTTATGTAAGATCCACCAAATCAACAAGAGAATCTTGAGCAAATCAATAAAAAAGACCACACAGAAGATAAATGGTAACCATTTAATGTTTATATTTCTGTATGGCAGGACAAAAAGAAATTTTCAGCAAAGAGAATATGATGATATAAGAAGTGAATTCCGATTGACAATGGGCCAAAAGTCAAAAGTCGCAAGTTAAGCTCCTAATATAAACGATGCGGGGAGCAGGTCGTTCCACATTGATTGACTAAAAGACAATGATGAGTATGGCTGCTGTATCCTTTAAAGAGATGAAGGCAATGGTGAGGATGATTCTTCAGAAATAAAATGTATAAGATATCTGTCAGTGGCGCCCAAAGTGGGTGTCGCAAGTGTATACTAAGGCAATAAATTTAATTTCTAAAACGATTCCACAATTTAAAGAAGGATTCCATTCATATGAAAAGGTAACACAATCAACTTTTCTACAGTACGTTCATTTATTTTTTTTGTTCTTGAGTGTCACCATCCTATTTAATGTTTAAATTCGGTAAAATGTGTGCACAGTAGTAAATACATAATTTAGAACAGTGTGATTTATTATTAATGTATTATCAAGTATGTTGACTTTTATTTAATGGTGGTCCTACGGAATGAAAAGTTTACTATATATTAAAGCTAGTTAAATAATTTGCTAAACTTTATAGTAAAAGAACCGGGAAGTAAAAAAGGTAGTTATTTCAATTCAATTTTTGATTACTTTAATCAAAACTATGAATTATTACACTTGTCAAAAAGTCTGCCAAGTATAGGTAGGGGAATAAAAATGGCGGCTGTTTCTAAAACTTTAACAAAACTTACTTTTTCATCGGAGGTCCTATATCTTTAAAACTACCAACAATACTCGAAAACCTAAGAACATTATTTGAAGTATTAGATTTCTTTGCATAAACATGTTTTTAAATTAGTAAATTTTCTAAAATATTGGACCTAATAGAGCTATTTACGTTCAATATTTTTCGAAATATAGCTTTTTAAAAAGCAACTTTTCTTAAAGAAATGAACTGAAAGATCAGTAGTCAGTGAATTTATTTTGAGAAATCTATATCTCACGGACCATTTGACGTACAGAAATCTATTTACACTCAAAAATTACACTCAAAGATAGTTTAATTTACTGCTAAGTAGTTCCTGACGTTTATCTTAGTAGGAGTATTAGTTTTCATGATATTTGCTAAAATATATTGATTCATAGTTGTCCAGACAATAAGTTTGATTTATGAAAAATATATATCTCAAGAACCATTCAACGTACAGATGCCTACTATTAATGAAATTAAAGCTAGTTAAATATACTATAAAATAGTTTATTTTTGTAGGGGCAGTAGTTTTTATGATATTCGACAAAATAAATTCACAAAATATTAATTTCTAGTTGTTCGGATAAAATTTTTGATTTTTGAAATAAATATATCTCAGGAATCATAAGACGAACATATATTAAAAGGAAATTTAACTTACGATAGATAAGTTTATTACACGTATCTTTGTAGGGGTAGTAGTTTTTATGATATTCACATATTAATACTAATTTTGCATTTGAAATTTTTTCGAAGAACTATAAATAAATTTATTTCAGCAGATATCATGAAAACTACTATTACTACTACGAGAATAAACGTAATAAACTACTTTATAGTACTTTAAACTAGTTTTAATTTGAGTACTAATAGACATTAGCTGTACGTTGAATGATTTTTGAGATATATATTTCTCAAAATAAATTTACTCACTGCTGATCTTTCACTACATTTTTTCATGAAATGTTGCTTTTTAAAAATCTATATCTCGAGTACTAATGAATATAAATAGCTGTATTAGGGCTCATATTTTAGCAATTTTTTTGTACTTTAAATGGTGTTATCTTAGGTTTTCTAGTGTTGTTTGTAGTTTTAATGAAATAGAGCTCTGAATGCAAAATAAATTTTTTTAATGTTTTGAAACAGCTGCCATTTTTTATTTCCCCTACTATGCTCGGCATACTCATAAATTTTGACTAGTAATTATACATAGTTTTCATTCAAGTCATAAAAAATTGGGGAGAAATAGCTGAATTTTTTCTCCTTTTCGGTTCTCGTACTAGAAGGATAAACATTCCTTTCTTCCCTCCCTCCGTTCGTCAGAAATGACCATTTGAGCATTTAATTTGCACTGAGTTTATTATTATTCTGCTATATGTTTAATCGGTTTTTTCAATGATATTGCCGCTATCTAAAAAATTTCAATGCTACCTTTATCACCTTCTTATACATCAAATTTAATGTGGAAATAAAACTTTTTAATGTGTACCAACTAGTATGTTCAAGGTTTAATATTTGAATAATTGATATTCATTATCAGTAGTCATTAAAATATATA
>NW_027115162.1:175788-176322 GCF_000696795.3 Halyomorpha halys | reverse complement strand
ATTTATAGAAAAAGATCATAATAATATTAGAAATTAGTAACAACACAGAAATAAATTGTACCAAAATTTTAAAGATAAATCTGTGAAATTTTGCACGTTTTTATACAGGGTTTAAAATATCGATGGTCCACTGGGGCAAGTAATATATTCAAATATCTATTAATTTTTGTTATAATTATTAATATTATTACTCAAGATGACTTCATATAACATTAAATAATAATAATTATAATAATAATGAAGATTTTCAAGTGGTCTGAAATAAAATAAGACTTGAAGCAAACGCAAACGAAAATGAAGCTTGAATCCCACGTAGGCCTCGTTCGGAACCTGGGACCATCATTGGCCCTAAGAGCACCGTAGCATACGAAATGAGCATCTGGCGAACGCAAAGGCTACGTGTTAACTAAAGGTTCAGTTGGTTGTGAGCCGATGTTTTCCTGTAAACGTTTACATCCTTGACGCCAAGTTTGTTATGAGTTTATTATAACTATATTTTTTATAGCCTTTGGACTAACTATAAATATACAAATT
>NW_027115162.1:168793-173538 GCF_000696795.3 Halyomorpha halys | reverse complement strand
TCTCTCTCTCTCTCTCTCTCTCTCTCTCTCTCTCTCTCTCTCTCTCTGTTTTTAATCCTTCTTCCTGTCCATCACAGGAAGCAAAGTTCCCAAGTGGTCAGGCCTGCACTCACGTTGGTGGCAAAATGAGGCATTGAGTAATATTTACAACAATGGGGCACTAATTTTAACAATGGGTTGCCTGCAACTGGAGAGCTAAACAGGGCTCCAGTAACTTCCTACCTACATTCAAGTGGGCTGCTATGTATATATAGAATTGTTACATACATTGGTCATATTATTGTTACATAGGTCATATTTACATTTAGTCATATTACATTAGTGGGTAATACGTAATACGAGGGTAATACTCTATATACACATCATTGTTGCATTTGTAAACATATAATTAATTATATTAATCATTTGGTAATCAGGCTTTTATTTGGAACACCTTCTTTGCAAACTTTTTGAATGCCCCAAACATATCGTGAGTCGCCATGAGTTCTTCTAGAGCCTTAGGTGGCCAGTCAAGCAAGGAGAACTCACCTGCTAAAGCGAGTCTGGCACAAGTGTACATAGGGCAGTCAAAAATAATATGTTTTACATCTTCCACGGCTCCGCAGTTACAATTTGGGTTATCCCTTTTTTTTGAAGAAGTGTAACTTTGAATTTATGTTGCCATGTCCTGTAAGTAACCTGAAGCTGCACCGTCCAGTGGTCTGTCTCAACCCATTCATTTTTGATCCTTTTTCTGACACCTGGAAGGAACTCGCGAGTCAGTTTTCCTGTTGCACAGATATTCCACCTCCTCTGCCATTCAGATAAGGCAATGTCGTCGAATCTACAAGAGACTTCTTCGAATCTTCCGTTAGAACTGAAGAAACAATTTGGCCCAACACTGCCCGGTCAGCCTTTCTTAATATAAAAAACATATAATTAAAATTTTATAAAATTTACAACACATTTCATCCAAACATCAAAGTAGTCTTGCTTTTGAATGATTAAACGACTGTGATCTCTTTCTTTCCTTTTGGGGGTAATTAAAAATAATGAATACTACTCACACTTTGTTATTAAAACTACGACGTTGGCATGACAAATATGACAAGAATTAAGACAATCGAATACGCTACATGATATTAACTTGATGACTGGGTCATTAATGTACCCTTATTTGGTTAGGAGTAAATAAAAAAAATATATTCATTAATAACACAGAATACAGCCTCAAGGAACCATAGACCCATTCGAAAATACTTCATTCGAAAATCCGAAACTTTTGAAAAAAAAACATTTAAAAGGAGCTGGGTGTAAGACTTTCTTGAATAATGATGTAAAAAATTAGTTTTTGATAAGTTAGAAATATTCTTATGGTTTATTGATAACTTTTAATATGATAAAAATATTGAATAGGGTAATAAATTATTATATTTTTATTATAACATAATTGTAGAAATTTACGATTATTTGATTAATTTATATCTTAAATTACGATGTCAAATATCAGTAAGTTTATCGTTTTATTTAAATAGGAAGAAAAGAATTAATAGGAGTTTAAATAGTATCCATATTAGTAGGACTTTAATCCTTAAACCTACTAGATTTTTTAATATTTTAAGTATTCCATGAAGTTTTCATGTTGAAGTTTTTTACTTCTTTCTTGACATGACTTGTTATAACTACAATATTAGAAGTAACTCGGATGGTGAAAATTGTATAAGAGTTTTTAATTAGTTTTTCAAAAACATATCATTCTTATAAAAATAAAAAATGTTGAGCTTCTTTTGCCTCCTGGATCTCACTTTGCCTAATTCAGCTCTCAACACAGAAATTGAAGGCACATAAGAGTAAATAAGTCATAAAGTAAATTATACATTGGAAATTATGTCTGATATTACACCCTTATATGTAATATATATTATAAGTAAAATATGAATCTTAAAAGCTCTTATTGTGCCAACAACCAAAAAAATCAGCCAAACAATCAGTCCAAAGGGCATTGAGCTTGGTTCTTAAATTTTCAACTATATTTCAGTCATTTATGCTATATTTTTATTATAATACTCTAATGACTATGGTGAGTTATGATATATGATATGATATGATAATTATGATATGACATGATACAATATTTGTTATTATTATATTATTTTTTATGAATCTATTTAATTACTATTGTTTATGTCTTAATTTTTTCATTTTTATTCAAGTAAAGGTTGCGTTACCAAGACTCATCAACTTAAAATCTATGACATTTCAATAAACTAAAATAAATGATTAATAAAAAAAGTTGAATTGATTAAATTATTTCAATTGTAATGTTGGTAGCTAAGGTTCAATGTCTTATTTGTGGGTTCCTCTCGTACTTCGAGGGTAGTAGATTGGGTTGCCTACTACTATTTATTCCGCAGTCCTTTGCCACTCTGGAATGGGTCTTGAGCTGTGGGAAAGGATCACTTTATCTCCTTCTAGATTTATTATGCCAAGTACAAACTATAACATATACATGACACAATCCAGTATATATAGTTTAAGAGCATATATAGCTATGAGGTATATGTATTGAAAAAAATTATAGTTTGTTTGGGGTTAATTATTATTATTGCAATGAAATAGTTATGAAAACCTTCCAAATCATTTAATATTATTTCTTCTTGAGATAGATGAAATATGACTAAACATTAAAATGAATTGAAATTCCTGGAATTTCAGAAACTACCATTTCCTATTCTCATACCCTTTTTTATTAGAAACTTACTAAAAGTAAATTATTAGTAAACTAGGACACATTAACGAAAAGAAAACATGTGTTAAAGTAAAAACAAAAGAAAAAGAAATGTGTTCATAAGAGAACGTTAACTTTCTGTTCCTATGGTTAGATTAAAGTTTATTTATCCAGAATTTGTTTCAGGTGTGGTTTGTATTGAACATTGCAAAATTATGAATATTATTAAATAGGGTTTTTCCTATTCTACTTCTGTTGGTGTCAGTTCGAATTCAGCCTGAGGGATCGACTTTTATTTCTGTCGTGGTCGCACGACATGAAAACTTGACCCCTCACCACGGTATTGGATTAGGGTGATAATCTGTAGATAACTCTGTTTGTCAGAAATGACTAGGAAAGGGGGAATAAAAAAAAAATTCGGGGTCGGAAAACCTAATTGAATATGACCCAGGTGTTGTCAGCCATGAGAGCTACTTTTACTACACTTATTTTCTCTCTTTATGCTTCGGGGGTGGAGCAACGAGAAGCCAATGAAGAAGAAGGGATCAAAAGGTAACAGTCCCTGAGATCCAAGTGGATATAGTTGGTCTGAATTACGGATAAGACAGAGTGAAAACTCAGAGCTAGGTATTTAAAGAAGAAGGGCACGGATCACGACACACATCACCACCTACAGCTTCCACCACCCAGCTATTTATTCCTGTATATTGTAAAAATATTTGATAGCATGACCATCTATCTGAATCATTGTTATTCCATGGGTATACTCTATAAAAGATATGTAATTAGTAACTGATAAACACGCTACATTCCTTTGGAAAAGTAGTCCAATGATGAGAAGTAAGTACTCAATTAATTTGAACAAATTCAAATAATTTTGGATTACTGAGAGTAAATAATTAATTAATAGATAAAATTATTACTAAATTTAATTATCCCGGCATCCCAAACATAAAACAAAGACATAAAGGTGCAATCGTTTTAATCCAGTTTTTTTTTCTTAATCAATTCTATAAACAATCATCATTCCAAATAAATCTCCTTTCTATCCTGTTCGGCTAACACGTAGTGTTCCCAAAGAGGCCTCCCTTTCACCAATCCTTGTCTCCATTTACATTTAAGATCTTCCTGATTCCATTCACCACTCACAATACCACTTATATGCTGAAGGTTGAAGCTATTGAAAAAGATACAAGAAGGTATTGATAGCATTAACGAATGAGCGTTAAAGAACGATTTGAGACTGAATGCTGTAAAAACTAAGGCCAGCCTCAACAGTTCCAAGCAGTTCCTTTATTCCCTTTCTTAATTTACCTCAATATTCGACCAAAAAATTTCTTCTCCACTGTAAACTACCTTTTAGTCATCTTCGATCAGAGAACCACCTCCTTTAGCTCATCCTTCGTCGTGCATGTAACCTCGTTCAGGAATTCTCTTCTCATCTTAATTTACCAATTTTCCTTAAAACAACACTTCTTCACCTTCTAAGAAATCATACTACCGCGCCAATGTAAACAATCTGTAAATCCATAATTTGTAAATTAAATTCCAAAACTGTGTAAATATCATGCCAGACAAAATAACCGTCAGTCTGAACCATTTAATTATTCTTAGGGGACTTAAGTCTCAGAATAAAATTACTTTTTCATTTCATTTCACTTTAAAGAAAATTACATAGAATTGTTATTTTGTTCAGGTGAGCTCGGCATGTATTTTATTTTCTTGGTAGAACAATATTAAAGAAATGGTGCGTGATTTTCATGTTGTTTTTTAACCCAGGAAGAAAGTACCCAACAGCGATATCACTTCAGCAGCATCTACACATCGGTTCATCCTCACTTCTTCATGAGATGATAGTGAGTGAGTCGCGTATGTTCCATCCGAAGACGGGTTAATACATCTCTGTAGCAGATTCATGTTTCCGGCCGGATTTGATTAAATTTTATGGTAGAGTTTGGAATGATGTAGAAACATAAAAAGTCTATCTATGGTAAGTTTGTTATCTTGCAAGATGGAATGTTGTTTAAATGCTAATTAA
>NW_027115162.1:167984-168593 GCF_000696795.3 Halyomorpha halys | reverse complement strand
TATATATAAAAAGAAGACTCTATGTTTAACATTTTTATATGAGTTAGGGTATAAGTGTGAACTATTGCTAGAATATAAAGTTTAAAGTTGTGTTATATTACAATTAGGCCTGTTTTTATTGATACCTTGAAACTTGAATTGTTTGAGATTTTACAGAACATCAATCAGGAGATTATAAAGAACAGTTCTGTGCACGATAACAGGGAAACTGGGGATTTTTACACAGCTTAGAAATATGGAGGAGAATGACATATGAAGAGTCGCTTAAGAAAACTCGTCCGTCAGTGTCTCAAGATATGAAGGCCGGGCGGTTAAGATGGGCAAGACATGACGCAATTCGTTTCGTATTCTCCTCCCACACATGAATGCCATAGTTCTCTGTTAAGACTAAAATCAGATGATAAGATAAAATGTATAGATACTCAATAATTGGTAAGCAATATTCTAAGAAAGTTTTGTTAGCAAAGACTAAATAAAAAATAAATAAATAATTTTAACTTACCTTACTTACTACTTAACTTAAATGTTTACTTGGAGATATAATCTATCGATAGAATTTAGTTAAGGCAGTTAACTTGGAGATCTATAAATAGAATCAGATAGTTATTT
>NW_027115162.1:160134-167924 GCF_000696795.3 Halyomorpha halys | reverse complement strand
AATTAATAAAATTCATGGAATCATTACATTATTATATCCTTTAAAATATTCTTAAGAACAAGACAAATTAAGTATAAATTATATACGACATTAAATTATAAACATGAACATGAAGAAAATATTTAAATTATATTTTCCAGTTCACGATTTATCGTTTGGAATATAATGAGAGGGTGGAGGTGGCCAACAGTTTCGTCATTTCCGTTTTTTTTTCTCAAGAACATGATATTGCATGCTTACGTGCTGTTTAAAAGAACTTAAAACACTCGACTGTTTGATTGAAATATTTCTTTCGTGAGCTTAGATAATGGAATAAATAAATAATATATTAAGGTAGTACGTAGAACAAAAAAAACTTAACGAAAAACTGGTATCACTTAATAATTCTTACTAATATTTACTCTTAAAACAGTTTAGAAATCAAATAAGTATATTTCATGCATACAGTCATTACATTAATGCAGTCAAACAATTTTATTTCATAATTTACATGTAGAAATATTATTAAAGAGTGACTATGTGAATTACAGGTTATTTATAGGTTTAATGGCTCAGGGCAATGTAAGTGAGCTTTACGAAATTATGGTGATCTCAGAATCTCTGAAATTCAGCTAACATAAATTATCAATGTTTCCTTTGATCTTTTTATCAATTTAAGTGCCAAAAATAGTGTTAGATGAAAGTCGTAACTTACTAAGCTTTCTAAATCAAATCCCGAAAATGAGGTGCTGATGAGTACTATCCTTCATCCATATTATAATCGAAAATTTTGATTTATCCTTAGTTATATCGTTTATCGTTTATACTTGCCCTCGCTCAGCGGAGAAGGGGGTGAGTTAAAGTAAAATAAAAATAAATATAATCGAAAAAGGGGGGGGGGGGAGAAACAAAACAAACAAAGAATAAATTGCTCCTTCGGCGCCACGTTATTTTTTCCACTTGGAAATAACGAAAACCCCGAAACAATATGCCCACAATATAACTAAAATATACCCTATATAAACAATTATCGAATTATGACCACTGGCAAATACCTTTACATGTAGATAACAGAAAACCTAGGGGTGTTACCTTCCACCTGTTGAATTATCGTAATATTAAGTGAACATAACCAATAAAAACATAGGTAAATTAACAAGTTGAAAGCAGTGTACATGCATAAGAAAGAACTGCAGAACTATATGTTCAAAAGTTGAGAAGAAAAATATGTACACAGAATGAAAAAGGAAAGAAAAAGAATCTATGAAGGAAAGAATATTAATTAATAAAACAATGAAAAATTATAGGTTGCCTTAACCTTAACTTAAATGCTTATCAACTAAATTTACATTCTTATACAAAAGAATATAAAATAAAAAAAACAAAATAAAATTTAGTTCGAACCCTACGTAGTCTTTGGGTGTACTCCTGACAGAACGTAAGGTTGTCCGATATTTCCTTTCTGGTCACCGTCTCACCTTCCCCAGAAGCATAAAGATGACACCTGCCACAACTCTCCTATTCAGGACGTGCTGAAGAAACGTTGCCACGCACTCCACTATATCCCCACTTCTAGTGTTAATGACCGTCCATTGAAGTAGAACACCATAATTTTGAAAAAAAACAAGACATATGCGATAACATTTCTCATATGGTGCTATTTCGGTTAAAACAGTAAAGACACATGGTCTGATAAACTATTACCCCTCCACATTGAACAGTCGTAACGTATCCAAAAATCAAACGGTCACCTTCACAAAACCAAAACTCACTCTCTCTACTTATCGCCCGTGTTTTTTCCCCATGACAACCATAACACCCCTTGTCTACTCAGATATCGCCAGTGTTTTTATTTCAGCATGGCAATCGTAACAATATGTAAATGGTATTACAAATATTTTACGATGTAGTAAGCTAATTCGCTCAGAATTAGAGATTTTATACTTGAATACAGAAAAAAATTGTTTTAGAATCCAATTTGCTATAATAAACTTTCATCATAATGTCATTTTAGTCTCCACAGCAGCCATTGGCCGGTCAATGAAAATCAAAATATGATAACGGTATGATATAATGATAATAATGATAATTCTCAGAGAAAATCGGGTTTTAAAAATATATTCTATGCATTTTTTTCCCTCGATTTTACATGCAATTTGTCAAAATATATATCATTTTTATTCGGTTTATAACAATTTAATTTTTGTACGAAGCGTTTGTTTAAAAATGAAATCAAGTACGGACTTCAACTTCTATTTCTGGTCAGTATTTAAGGCCCAAGATGAAGTTGAAAAACTCATTTACTATCTAAAATACAATCCAACAAATATATAATTTGTCATTACTTTAATGCATGCAATAAAAAAAATATGATCAATATATTTCCAGGATTTTAGCTTGAAATCTGTGACTGGCTAAACTATATTATTACCTGTATCTGTTACTTCTCTTAAACTTTTTCCAAGAATAGAAAATTACAATTTTTTTCTAACAACACATATTATAATTTATCATCATGTTTATGAAACATCCGCCTTCAAATTTTGATGTTGCAATTTATTTATAAATACATAAGATTGCTGAAAAATCATGTCGATTCAAAAATTGAAATATTAAACTAATTGAATTTATTCTCTTATTGATAGTCTTTATCATTAATAAAGGACAATTGTTCCCATACTTATATATTTATCAGTACGATATTACTTTTAAATTGGCTCTACTATGCTTCTTGTTCCCGTAACGTTGACTAGAAGTAAAAGTTATAAATTAAAGGTTCTTTGCACCTACACGGGGCAGCTACCCACGTGGCAACACAAAGGAAACCTGTTTAATGAAACTTTTTTTTTGTGCTACTAGGTCGAAAAATACGAGACACGTGTCAGAGTATTCTTGCAAATGGTCCATAGAAAGCGAAAACCAGAAACAATATTTGCACTATTTTAGAAATTTTTATATTAAAGTTTGCCGCCTTTGCTCTGCAGGTATTTAGTGCTAAATTTGCTATAAATTATTAAATATATGTACCATCGATTAGTTTTTTTCGTCTAGAAAAAGAAAACAGGATTGCTGATCGCATTCGATAAGTTTAAGTACATAAAAGAAAAAAACACAAAAACCAAAAGTCGCTTCTGTATAAAGTGCGCGTTCGACTTAATACCAGACGTTACTTCACTTTAGAATGCTGGCTAGGTTATTACTAGTGAACTGTATTTGAAAATTAATTGCTTAGGAAATTGACATAAATCAAAGAATAAAATCTATTGGATAATTTACAAGATGGTTGTAGGGGGTGGCCGAAATAAGACATTTCTAGGATGGGTTAATGAATTTTGATTTGGGGTCTATGGAAATGCAGCTGTTGATGATGAATATTGAAGAATTAAATATTAAAAGAGATGATGAACTTACTCTTATGATTTCTTACCCACATCTGCAGCCCTCTTATCTATAGCCGGGGAGCCACTTCCTAAATGGCCTACTCACACATGATGAGGTTGATCTTCAATGAAAAAGAAGAAAATGATTTTTCACGAGAAAATGGCTCTCTCATGCCCTTAGTCTCTTCTTCTCTTCCTAGAGGGCGCTAGGAAAGGCAAGGTTCGTTTTAGACGAATCTGCTTCCTTTAAGTAGAAAAAAAATGTTTCGGAAAAATCAAGTTAGATTAGATTTTGGGTTTTTGTTTTAAACTCTTAAATACAAATTTCATATAAATAAAAAAATTAAACTGTTTAGCTTATTGATCAACAATATATTTTTATTATTCTACATACATATAATAATAATTAAATATATACAGAGTAATTTAAGACATACGATAAAAATTATGATTTTTTTTTCATGGCTCCTAGATCGCAATGGCAAGAACCCTTTAATATGTGTCTAATAATATTTCAGCTTGGCGGTGGCACTATACCAAAAAAGTTTCATTGAAATAGTTCTTTCCACGTGCGTAGCCTTCCTTATTAAATATTTTAAATATATCCGTTTTCTATATTATATAGAAAATATAATTTTCTCTCTTTGAAATAGTTATTACCCTTTCCCTCTCCTCTCACCCAAAGAAAATGTGACATTTAAGAAGTTATATTCTCCTCATGAGGCTAAAATAATCCTTTAAAAATATACTTTCTCCACTCCACGTAGTAAAAAGAGAAGTTGGCTTGATGGCAGAGGTTGTCCCTTCCTGAAAAAGGAAGGCCACTGTTTCTGGAGCATGAGGAGCGGTGCCGTTTCCTTCCTGGCTGTAATTAATAGGCTTAGTTTGCATAGGGAACCCTCCTCCAGTGTATTTCACTGGCGAATAATGGCTTCCCCTAACAAAGCCCTTGTAATATTTGTAATTATGCAAGAGGCAGTGGTTGCTATGGGTCCGTTCAGCTTTCCTTCCAATGGTGAATTTTTAACGAGTCATCTTGTTCCTGTCCGCCCCTCCTTCATAACCTAAGGAGATATCCCTCTAACTTATTTATTTTTACGGCTCTACAGTTGGGGGAGTTGCCATGTGTTGCCTCCTTGACCTTTTTGCTAGGTCATATTCCTACAAACATTGATTAAAGTCGTTGATCTGACGAAAAAAAATGTTCATTCTTGATTAGGAGGATCGATTTGGGGAGGTTAAGATTATTAAAAACTTTTTCTATTTCCACAAAGATAAAAAATGACAGTGATTGGGGCAATCCAAACAAAGTCGATGTTTGCCAACAAATGTCTATATTGAAATTTCTCATATAATAAAAAATATTTCCCTATACTTAGAGGCATTAAATCTTCTGTGACGAAATATACCAAATTAAGAATTGATGGGTTTTTTTAATATCTGTTTATAGTGATTGAAATAGTTTTTCCATTCCGTTATTTTAGAAATATCTCCAAAGAATTTTCCAAGCTTTTTCGCATTTGTATTTTTATCGGTAATTACTTTAATACTTTCAGATTGATGCTTTATTGTTTGGGAATAAAATAAATTAGACAGATAATTAGTAAGGCGCAAGTTTAAGCGAAAATGGTGAACTCATTAAGTGACGAAGTCGATACTAGACCATGTCTAACCCCCTCTCCAACTTTTACTTAAACCGTTTTCAAAATATATGTTTGTACAGGAAAATACGTCTAAGTAGTGGATGTAATTTGCTAAAATTGACACTATACTATGCTACTAACACTAACACTACTAACACTATTTCTGAATATTTCTTCAAATATGAACCAGATTGGAGGAGCCCTTTTTAAAAATTTTATAGTTGGAAACAGAAAGCAATCTGATAAATTTGATTTTAAACTCATTATAACCAAATCCTCAACTTCCTTTTGAATTCGGCCCAACATGGACTAGCCGTTTTTGAAACATATGTCTGAGGAAAAATCGTTTGGCTGAAGAAATTCGATAAAATCGATCAGAATTCCTTAAAATTTCATCGTATTTGAGTGATTGATTATGCCCGAGCAAATACATGAAAACAAACATACAGACAGACACAAAACCAAATGTGTTTCTTGTTTTCCTCTCTTTTTTATAGCGAATAAGCAAAAATGGTTTATATACAATGAAAAAATAATACTATTTTTTAACATAAAAATATATTTACTCCATTATAAGCTTATAGATGCAGAATAAAAAATTTTAATTTCAAAATATTCTTTTCGAAACATGTGTTCAGCTTCTTTCATTTATAATAAACTAACGTCACATAACTGGATTCAGTCCATTAGTCCTGATTACGAAGTCCCTGGAGAGCTTCATCAGCAATGAATAGGACTTCGTAATCCAACCTAATGGATTGTATCCTGTTATATGACGTTGATCCATGTCGAGGGAAACCATTTTCAACTGAAAAACAAATATTAGAAATGTTCCAAAATTTTTGCATTTTGGTAAGATTATAAGGAATTGAAGAATCAATTAAAGATAAATAAATATAAGCACTATTTACAATTTTAGCGAAAAAAAAATTTAATCCCAAAATTGTTACTTATATGTTTAATTCTCTCAGTTTTCATTCTACTACAGCAATGTCAGAGAATAAGGAGGCATCTCCATTCTACTTTATTATAGTAAATTAAAAAAAAAAAAATTCAAATTCTTTTTTTTTATTCACATGTTTTTTTTTGTTTTAAATAAATATCATGAAGAAAAGTTTAATGATTGGTACGGCCTCTACCAATGCAGAGAAACGAATAATGGGCAGAAATCTAAAATTCTAGTTTTATTTTTCCACATCTAATTTTATGTTACTTTTAGATACTATTCAAGGGATTCGAATCGTATGTTAACTTTAAGAATATCCTTTTTTTTTTTTTTTTCAACAAAGAGGTGGTGGCCTCGAAATTATGTATGAACTAATTTCGAGGGCACCACCTCTAAATTGATTCTCTCAGAAAGAAGAAATAGCAGTGTATTTATTTAGTAGTCGAAGGGAAATTATATTAAAACTATTGCTTTTTACAGGAATTACACTTATTTATGTTTGAATTTTATTTTAAAGTACAAACTTTTGATAGATCAGAACTAAAGATATCTTCTGATATCTGATGTATAGCCTTACATTATGGAAAAAACTATAACAATTTTTATTTTAGGGTTTCTCGAATATAACAAATATCAAATTTGTTTCTGCCAATTATACAAGAGTTTAACAACAATTAACGATGCTGCCAATACATAAATACAATCGAAGTGGTTCGGGTGATCTCGCTTTTTTATGATTCGAAATCATGTTTTTATTATTCCTTTTTACAACTTAAGTTATTCAACAAATCCTTTAATATTTTTTCATTATTCAACTAGATATCGTGAATATTTTGAAACAAGTCGAGCTCAAGATCCTAAAAATAATTATATCTGTTCATCTGGGCTTATACAAATTTTTTTTTTGGCAATGTTTTATTTTCGAAATATAATTTGTACATTTTATTATACTTTATTTTGTATTATAAATACTGACTTATATAAAAATATTTAGAGATAAAAAGTTAACCAATTCATTAATTCTAGTTTCAAAATTTATTATTCCAAAAAGATACACAAAACAATCCATGATTTAATGTGACTGTATTATTACTACAACATTTTCTCTTAATTATTTTAAAATTGTTATAACGTTTATATTTTAGTGTTACTTAATTGATACTTTGATAAATTTAAACAATGCCTTTGGTCTTTTATAGTAAATTGTTCACATGAGAGCAAAAATGTTATAGAATGCGTTAAAATGTTCAGTTTGTTGTGAAAGGAGGAAAAGCCCAAATGCTGTTATTTTTTTTCCGGGAAAGTTCTGTGTTCGCTTTCCACTGACATTAACCCAATTTCGTAAAACCAATGGGTGGTTACTTGTATTGAATTTGTAGGTGTACAGTGAACGAGAAACAATACCTGAGGCTGGAATCGCTATTACATTTATTCAGGTAGATGATCGATAAAATTATTTGAAAAATAAATTTGTCAGTTTTTTCACATTTTGTTTTGTCAGTAACTGATGGTTTCAATTATTCAAAAACTGAATAAATTCTATGTTGGTGCATAACAACTACTACCGTTTACCAGATAGTAATGAAATATTCAGAGATAGTGAGGGTAAGTACTTAGATTTTAGTTTAATAATGATACGGAATTCTATTCACATACATATTTTCATTGAACACATTTATTCAGTGGAAACAGCAAGAATAATCCAATATTTTCAACAAAAGATCAATTCTTTAAAAATGTACATGGTATAAATAATTATAACTAAATCCATTTAAACAATTTTATATTGTCAATTTAATCTAAAATTTTTCTACTGAGTATATATTTCCTCATATATATGTA
>NW_027115162.1:126868-160084 GCF_000696795.3 Halyomorpha halys | reverse complement strand
AATATATATATATATATGTATGTATGTATATAGTTAGTTTGTGGAGGAACAAGATGGTACAGAATATACAGTTAAAGGTATATTAGGTCTTCCATCGGTTTGGAGGATGGGTTAATTACATCTCAAAAAAAAAATTAGAAACTTAAAATAAAACAGCCTATAACAGAATAGTGCTGTCGATCAAATAAAGTATGACGAACTAGCTTATTTCAATTTGTATATTGTAAAACGAAATTGGCTATGAAACTAATTAATAATTAATTCTATTTCTTTTTAAACTTTTCTTTCAAATTAATATATTTACAAAATTGGAAATAAGTAAATAATCCTCTACCACTAAATCTCAGATCTAGGTAAAGAGAGCTCATCAACTATCTCGGTTTTAACCCTATTTTTCGTCCCGTCTTACGGTGCAATATTTTATTGCAAATATAAATATTTACAATAGTATCAGACAAACTACAAGAGTCTTACTTACTGAGCTACTCTTCTCCTAAAAAAACAACAACATAAAACTCTAATATTATTAAATGAATTCCTTTATTGTTTCAAAACCTGTGAATTTCTTTTTCTTTTTTTTTATTGTGTAATTTTACATTGTGTCTTACACATAGAAAGACACTAGCAACAGGGATCGTAGAGTTCATTCACACCATGTTTACAAATAAATAAATTAAACTATAACAAAATAGGAAAAAGAAGAGAAAACAAAAATAGAAAATAATAATAAAGAACAAATTTAAACATAAAGTAAAATAATTTCTTCATCGCAATCATTCCTAATTTCAACGCTCTTTTTAGTTCTACATTAATTTTCTTGATGAACCAGAGAAGCTTGAGGATCTATAAGCTCACCTAAGCAATCTATGTGAACGAATCCGGCAAGTTGATCTTTAGTTAATTAAAAATTAATTTAATGGCAGGTTCAGTTTGTTAACATCTCTCACCTAATTATATTGACGGAGAAAGTATAAACGAGATAAACAATGTTAATAATTTCTCAGAATTACGGTGCGGTTCTAGGAAGGTTTATAAATGATCTCGGTTCTTCGAACACTAGGAATCAATAGTAATTTCAAAAACGGCATAAATTTCAAACCACGTATGAACCAGCAGTTCTCAAACTTTTTAGGGTATGGCACCCTTGTTTGGCTTAAAGTATTTCTTGGCACCCTTGCTGAGTTAAAAAAAATTGCGGCAAAATTATCCTTTAAGCGGTTGAATATGTAAAAGAAAAAACAAACAATTAAATGTTGAAGTTATATTAAAACACAAAATATCAAAGGAACATTAAATTAATTAAATTAAATTTGGAGCGATACGACCCATGAAGGGTCAAGGGTGCAGCATTTTGTAAGAAAGTATTGTTACTAGACAACGGTTGTACAAGGAGGTGACTTGATCAGAATCAACCTCGACTGCGCGATTTTTCCCAATTAAGGGTACCTTAATGTTTAAACCTTTATGAGGCTGGGTGGACCAATACTAATTATTGGTAGACTAATAAAACTAATTATTATGAGCCAACGTTTCGTCCCACTTTACAGGAGTTCATGAGAGCTAAAACAGATACAAACCACTAAAAAAATATAACAAAGTAAGAGAATATATAACATGAAATTAATGTAAACTAAAGTTTACTAAACAAAAATAAAATTTTGTTAAAATATTATATTAAAATTAACAAAGATAATTAAAATGAATAAAATCAAACTGTACAGTGAAAATTATAAACAAGAATTATATAAAGGTATTAGACAATTAATGAAAAAGGAAATAATAACAAATAAAAAAAATTATATTTATAAATTTTTTATTGTTTCTTTCTTTAATCCTATTTAGCCACACCTTAGTTTACTTTTATCTTTATATAATATTCTTTTACTTTTACATTATTTTAGTTGTTAGTATTTTTTTGGCCCTGATGATGCCCGGCAAATTGAGGCGAAAAGTTGGCTCATAATAAAAGTTTCTTAAATTTAAACATTTTTTGCAGACTTGTTAACCTAAATAAGAAAAGAGGGCTGTCTGTAACTAGTTGTGTGTTCATAATCTAATTTTAGATTTATCTTACCTTAACATCCCATCCGTTGCAGATTTGGCCCAAAACAGTTATGCGTCTTTTCATTTCAAACTCCTTAACCATAATAACCCATTATTTCTTAATCTTTCATCCGTAACAATCCCTGATAATTCTCCGAGGGGTCTGAAAAGAAGATGGCCACGGGACCTTCTAATTCAAATTAAGGTTTGAATTACCTCCAATGGGTAATTTTCCTTCTCAAGATTTTCAAGTGTATATGAAATATACAACATATTTACTTATTGGAAGATTATTGATTGACCGTGTGTATAGATGAATGGAATATGGTCCGGGTGCGGTAAAAAAAAACTACCACAATAACGAAAATAATTTGTAAAGTAATTATTGTGGCATAACTGCCATCCCCACTCCTCCCAATACAGACTGTCACTTTGTTTGTCAATATTACCCTTTTCATTTTCTATTTACAACCTTTAATTTTTCTTATTATATCTTACTTTTCATTTTATACCCCTGTTATTTTACACTTATGTTTTTTCTTTTTCCCTTTTTGTAACTATGGTGTTTGTATCTTTTTTAGCCTTGACGAAGCCCTGCAACGTGGGGCGAAACGTTGGCTCAATAAAATAGTATAATTATCTACTATTTGAGTTTTTTTTTACCGCAACCGGACCATATTCCATTCTTATTTACTGATTGTATTATTCTGTACAGTTGTAAATTACATTAAATAAATATATTAAAAAAAATAGTGTGAATAGAATTCCGTAACATTATCTTCACTATTCTATTATTGTTCTAGGGTTCCTGTTTGGTCAGGGGGTTCCAGCCTATTCTTCTATCAAATTGACTTTTATTTTACTTGTCTAATTGAAGTCGAATGTTATTTTTTTAATTTATATTTTTACTGTCTAATATTACATTCTGTCTTATATTTATAGACAATGGGAATAGGGAGCATAGAACTCATACACACAATATTTATAAATGTATGAATTATATGATTAATAAGGAATAGAAAAAATATAAATAAAAATATATAAAAATTAAACTGAAAGTAAAATATTATTTAGATAACAATTATTCCTATTTTCAATATTTATATTCAACCTGGAGTACTCCAAACCCAGCGGTTCTCGCTCAACTAGTAAGTGTAGCATGTTCCTTAATTTTAACTGGCGGTCATATCTCTTGTCATACCTCCCCGTTCCAATAATCCACTAGCGTAAGCCAACCAAGTTTACAACCTTCATTGGACCCCTCACCTAACCTTATAATGCCAAAAGGCAATCCAAGGTATCCTTCATGCCCAGCTATACATTGCTATGTACTGTCTTTAGATTTAATCGGGATGCCAGAATAATCGTTGATAAGTTAATTAATTAATTATATATTGAGTCCTAAAAACTATTATTATAATTGGATTCTTTTCCAAAGGCTATTTGTGTGTTTACCAGTTTAGCAATTAAATACCTTTATATTTATAAAATGTTTTTACCATTAATTATATGTCATAATAAAGGGTGGTATATTGGGGTATATAATAGTATATAAACTACATAAAAAAACTAAGTTTTTATTTACAATTTATTACTATGATCATGAAATGATTGTAATGATTCAGATAAAGGTTGCCATAAAATATAGATTATTACTTATAATCTTTAAATTTCTTTCTTGAGACTGGCAATTTTTTACTAAATAATTCAAAACACTATCCAAATTATAGTCTCAAAACATTTATTTCATTCACACGTCCAACGTTTCGGCCAATTCGGCCATCTTCAGGGACAATCTTAATTTACTATGGGACATATCATTTAACCCTTTTAAAAAAACTCCATACAGGCTATTCTGCCCAGGTCAGGTTTCAGTGAACTGAGTAAAGGTGTTTATTGTATTTTTGACATATTAGATGTAAATATTTTGACCTGTATGGAGTTTTTTTAAAAGGGTTAAATGATATGTCCCATAGTAAATTAAGATTGTCCCTGAAGATGGCCGAATTGGCCGAAACGTTGGACGTGTGAATGAAATAAATGTTTTGAGACTATAATTTGGATAGTGTTTTGAATTATTTAGTAATAGATTATTACATTATTACTTATTGGTTAATTTTATACTTATAGCTGCTGATGCCCTGGGATGTGGTTCCGTAGGTGTCGTCTTATTCATAGGGGATGTCCAGGTCTCGTGGCCCTTCTCACGATTCCGTCTGGTCGAAGTGCATCTTGCTCTGCTCCGGCTTCTGCTGCCCTCTGAAGCCTGGTTCTGTCTCTTCTAAGCCTTCCTGTTGACTGTCTCTCTCTGTCTCTTCAATTCCCCCTTTTTCCTGGTCTTGTTATCCTACTCTTTTTCTCCCACTTCACTTTTAGGGCGTTACCTTACAGCGTTACAGATGGCAAAAAACCTCAATAAACGACATATTGTTGTAATAATGGCTAATGCCTCAATACATAGCAACATATAGCGTATCTCCTATATGTACGTACTAAATACCAATTAACATCTTTATAGGAGGGTACGAAAAAATCCCTTGTTTGAAGTATGAATGATATATTCTATTATTGATTCGATACACTATTACTCATTTAATGAATGAAGTATAATTGTCATAAGTTTGTATATTTAGGATCTATTTAAAAGAAAATGATAAATAATTTAAGGCAAAAGATTGAAATCAGAACGGAGGAATTATTCATTGTTCGTAAAGACGAACTAGCGATGTTCAAACTGATGCCTTGAAATGGAAATATTTAAACAGAGCGAGTAAATCTCTGGAACGGACGTTGTTAAGAAAGAGACCCACATACCCTTGTCCAAGAATGTTTGCTCAGACAGAGCTCCTTTAGTAATATAAATAGCAACATAGAGGGCTCCTTTAATGACGAAGCTCCATGACAAGGCAGATGTTGACACATAGAAGCGGCATCTTTAGTTCTCCATTCCCAGCTCCCCGTTCGCATTCTACATTTCAACTAACATCTCCCTTGTTAGCGGATTAATTACGGGTAGGATCGACTCGTGTTTATTTGGGCCCCGAGCGTTGCCGTCAGGACAAGCTTTATAATCGCGTTAGTGAGAAATACATTCTCAAAAAGAGAAAAATAATAACCTTCACTTCAAGTATTCTTATGTAGGATACTTATTTTCGTTATAGAAATAACGAAAAACTACACATTCTTACGACATTCAGGTTTTTTAATAAAACTCTTTTTCAAACAAGAAAACGAGATAGGTGTAGGATTTATGCACGTATGCATAGATACAAAGTTATATGGACGACTAAAAAAAAAAATTGATAATCAAAAAACCTTTTTAGTATTACCATGTTATTTTACTCATGTTTTTCTTTTCAATGCTCGTTTTAGATTAGTATTAAAAAGAATGAATCTTAATTTTTTTTTCGTGGTTCACCAGTTACGTTCATCGTTGCAGTCAAGCAAGCACTTGCTCTTCCAGGTCAGGGCGTGGCCATTCAGATACCCCAAGAAATTAGTCTTCCACTGAAAAATAAAAATTATGTAATTGGCAATCCATGTGGAATGAAAGTTTTCCAAGCAAATTAAAAACTATACAATATACCATGTTACATCGTTCCAATCACAGGTAGGATGTCACAATAGCTTTATAATTATATCTGATTCACCACCAAAATGTCATTATTGTAATAGTACATTTACAGAAATGCCATTTATAAACCTAAATGAAGAGGAAAAAAACATAAAATGAGTATTAACATTTTTAAGAAACAATATCCTATTGAATAAGATTTAAACCCTAAATATAAACAAATAAATAAAAATACGCATTAAAATAGTTAGCTGTCTCAAATTTAAAGAGTTCAGAATCTTGAGATACAGATAAGAAAAAAATTATAACAATAATAATTTTAAAAAATTGAAATATGAAAGTTTTACATCCAAACATCCAGGAAAATAAAATATGAAACACGGCGTTAAAGAACATTGGGTTTTACGCTCTAAAGCCCTAACGAGCAATAACAAGTTACATTAAACAAAAGACATAACTTATTCTAATGGAACAATTATTAAACTAAATAATTTAATGATGAATTCAGCCAGGACCCGTTTTAAAAACAAACTTATTTTAAAACTACAACTAGGTAGCTTGCGTATTCAGCGTAATGACTTTATTAAAATCTTTATTACTCCACTAGAATAAAATACTTACTTTTATCACCTGTATATAAATTTAAAAAAAACATTTTTGTATTATTTTTGACCACTTCTATTTATTTCACTACGCCGATTATACTTATAATAACATTTTAAGGATAAGTTGTTTTTACAACTGGAGCTGTGAAAACAGTGATAGTGGACAACAAATGTACAACACATTCACATCTTGAAATATTTTTAATTTACTTAAACTATTAGCAATTATAATTATTTATTATTTGCACGCACGAATATATGCACGAACGAAAACCCTAATTATAAAAATATTGTTACAAATTATGTCTAATCTATTTTCTTGTCTGCGTGTATAAAACTAATAAAAGAGTCACATGGGGCCGTTACGACAAAACCCTTTCTGTTTTTCCTTTTCTTTATTGAAATAAATTTCCTTCCACTCCATTTATCTCACGTTTAAATACAGGTTTTAACATTTGTTACATATTCCTGTCATGGAAATTTAGTGACGCAACTTTTATGGGGAAGATAAAATAGTCTAGGAAAATTTAAGAAAAATAAATATTATTATTGAAAAGTTTACTGTTTTAACATTTACCAATAATATTGTAAACCGTAAAAAAAAAAAAAAAAATTCTATACCTACAATAATTCAAGGCAAGTTAGAGCTGTTGAAGTCCTGAATTGGTTACCATTAAATGCATTTTAATCATTGACAATAATATTGCTTGAATGTAAGGGAATTATCCAAAATAAGTAAATTAATTAATTTATATTGAGTCCTGCAAGGCTATTATTATAATTGGATTCTTTTCCGGAGGCTCTTTGTGTGTTTCCCAGTTAACAATTAAATATCTTTATTTTTATAAAGTATCGTTAACATTAAATATATAATACAATAAGTGGTTGTATTGTGTAATATAATAGTAAATAAAGTACATAAAGGAAATAAATATTTATCTACAATTTTTTATAAATGATGTTATTAAAATGATTGAAATGATCTAGATAAATGCCATAATGATGATACCATAAAATATGATTATTACATATTGCCTAATATATACTTATAGCTGCTGATTTGAATGATTCATGCCGTGGGGTGTTGTAGCGTAGGTGTCGTCTGGTTCATAAGGGATGACGTCCAGGTCTCCTACCCTTATTACGACTTTGTCTGGCCAAAATGCATCTTGCCCTCTCTTTGTTTTTCTTATTTCTGAGCCTCTACTGCTTCTCTTCACTTCCGCCTCCACTTGTTCCAAAAAGGGGCGTCACCTTTTTGGAATACCATTTCTCATTGGTTATATGTTACAACGCCCACTAGGTGAGCGTCTCTCCAAAGCCCTGGGAGGGGGTGGGAACCCACTGCCGATCACACGGTTTTTCGACATGTGGTACCCATTAACCACTTGGAAGGAACTGTGGTTCCCAAAGGTGTGACAAGCTCTGGTAAATAAACACAGAGGTCCGTCCCTTTTGTTTGTTGAAAAGTATCCCTTCTTGGAAGACAGGTATCGGTGCAGATGTGGCGAAAAACCTTAATAATATCAAGAACTGTTAAAATAGCAATACATATCATTGTCATTGTCAATTTTTTATTTTACTGTATCAAAGCACAATTTGTCAATATCTCTCAAAAACGTTATTCAATTTATCACACCATCCTATGTAAATATAACGTATTCAAGAGATCAGCTCTAACTAATATGTAACTGTTATATCAACCATGTAAGACCCACCAGGACGATCTTGTATTAAATAAACAAATAAAAAAACTCTAACTAAAATTGTATAATATTTGGCACATAAGCAATCATTATTTGTTGCCTAGAGGTGAAATAAACAATTACAAATTCACGATACTGTATGAATGAGACAAATAAGCATATTATTTATAGTGGATTTGAAATATCTTGGGTGAACTAACTTCTTGAATAGTTTATTCATGTTACTTCAATTCCGAAGTTTGACACGAGTTACATATTACGAATTGTCGTTTTTGTATGCATTTCACAAAAGGCTTTACTTGTAAGCTTTAATGAAAAGCGATACTGTTATTGATAAAAACATAAAAGTGAGAATATATTCAAAGCAGGAAGAATCATTTGAAGCTAGAAAGTTTCTAAGCACGTGTAAAACGCTCCTAGTATCTGGATCTTACTGATGTTGAGACTGAAATGAAATTCTCCACATAAACTACTTTAATAAGGTTCTGACTGCTTAGATCATCATAAAACGTTTTTCTTCTATATATGGAATGATGATTAAAAAAAAAAAAATCATCATTTACATCAGGTATCATAAGAAAATGGTTCATTACATAAGCCTAAACGATAATTTTTTTATGCGATTTAAATAATTATAATAGAAAAAATACAAGAAAATTTATGAATGAAATACTAATATTCACACAATAATTTAAGGCGTAATTATATTTAATCACTAATTTTATGACTTTTGACATAAATCGTAATTTAAACGTCATAAATTCGTAAAAAAAATCTTAGTTCTAAATGAAATATTCTATATTTGTCTGAATTCTATTTTAATTTTAGACAAATTTTCATGATTTATGAATCCCCTAATAAAGACTACCTACTTCAATAAGGATTCTGGAAAGGGAGAAGGAATTGAATTTTATAGTGCGATTTAACGGAATAAAATATTAAAGAGAATCCGAAAACTTTGAAAGTACTTAATGAATAATCCATAAGCGGCGCCTGTCCCTTTAATCAGAACTGAAGATGAAGTTCACGTACGTGAAGTTAGTTATTCCAACTAGTTCTTTGGTTCAGTTCCCTAGCGCTTTCTTGCCTACTGCCTTTAATTAAATCTTTACTCGATCTCAACAGCTTCAAGTCTATAAATAATTTAACAGTATTTTGGGAAGTTTTATTTAAAAAAGAACTTGATTATTACTGCGGCGTGCTTGATGACATATTTTATTTATCATGAATCCGCATTTATGATTTATTAAGAATCTTCCCTATTAAATAGATACTTTTTTAAAGATTTTTATTAACCTTAGTATATCAATTTACAATCAAGTGGTCTTAGATATAAGATAGTTGATATCCTAATTGAAATAGTATGATAGAGCTTAAGTGCCGAATTTAGAAAAAAAAAAATTGTCTAAAATACCTTTAATGTTATTTTTATCAAATACTCTATTTCTCTGTTTAGCAGTAATAAAAAAGCAGATAAACACAAACTAGGAAAGAATTTCATTACTAAAGGAAAAAAAAATCAAAACCTCCTAAAATAGAATGGACATTAGAAATAGTCTAAAATCTCTCTCGATATCATGCTATAGTGATCAACTTTGTTATATTTTAGTAAACCATCGTCTTCTAAGCAGGAAAAAAATTGATTTTTGCATTTTACATCTCAAGAAAATCCTAAATACGAATTTTCATATTAACAAAAAATAAATAAATAAATATTTCCATCAAACCTCTAAGTACCTTTGATCTTATTTATGTTACAGAAAATTAGGGAGCCGCACGTTAACCCAGGAGTTAGTTGCAAGTCAATATTCCTAAGGTCTGCCTTTTGGTTAATTGACTTTTTTCATTAAGTGGTGGTCCCACAAAATGAAAAACTTGACCCCCAATGGCTATCTAAACTTTAAAACATGACAAAAAAATCGAAAATCATAATCATGAGAGTTGAACGTGGATGACTTATACGAATGGAAGATGTGCGGTCAAAATGAAAAAACAAATAAGTTGGTGTAACTTATTTTATCGTGTCTACGTTTCGGCAAGAATTTCTAGCCTTCATCAAGGCTAAGAACAAGATAACAACCAATGAATAGAGAAAATATAAACAGAATGACTTAAAGTAAATAATTGTACAGAATGGAATTAATAAAATAAAGTCATGAAAGAAGTGGAAAATAAAATTTAAATTAAAGAAGTAGGTAAAATGACATAATTAAGAAAATAAAATAAAAATGAAGTTATGTAATGCAAAGAAATACGGATATATTAGTTTATTAATGTATGGGCTAGATTTTTTTTACGCATCCGGATAGTATATATGGGCTAGATTAGTATAATTTAAATATAAATGGGCTAGCATAGTATAGGCTAGATTTTTTTTTACGTATCCGGATCCTGGACATTATTTTTACATAATGTAAAATTATTTTTCCGGTCCTTTCTTAATGTCCTATTGCAATTTTAAATTAAAAATGAATGTACATATTTAAAAACATAACCTGATTCATTTATCAAGATCTAGATTAGTCACATTAATTTTGGCCTTTTTTCTGATATATACAGCTTTTATGTCACTTCACTTATTAAACCTTCTGAGCCACATCAAGTGAGGCCAATGATCTGGGACTCAATGACGGAATCCTTTAACAACAGGAAAATTAGGCTTTAGCTTAAGAACTGACGAAGGAAGAAAGATCTTGGGGAAAAAAAAAACTAGGGGCTGGAAGAATAGGATGTGAGTTGGACGACTGGGCCAGATATTGTGGCTGGCTTTTTCAGGTCGGTGGGTTTCCCTTCACAGCATTCAATGGTCTTGCTTAACCGACCTACTCGCTTTCCTACTCTAAACTGTTTAATCCTATTTTTAACTGTCTAGCTTTTCCACTAGTCCAGATCTATGGCATACATAATTCACATTCTCACATTTCATAAGTATATGTAATTCCTTTGTTTTAATGTTATGTATATTTTTATTTCCTCTATGCAAAAGGAGAATTCTTTGACCTATAAAAGGATGTAAATGTTCCAAGGGGAACAGTTTGTCACCGATTCGCTTTGTTCAATCGCTGTTTTATGGGAGACCGAGATTTTCTGGCTAGAATCGGAAGCCCTATTTGTAAGCAATCTATACTGAAGACGTGGAGCTATAACTTAATGCCGCCTTTAGAAGAAAACAGAAACCAATTTCAGCTAGGAATAAACATGGAAAGAGAGGGAACATGTGTAATGGCTGAGGCATTAGTGGGATTAAAATAAGAAAGAGATTTGTATATGTTTGGGTGGGCGTGGCGGATTCCACCAATCAACGGGGGGCTCTCGGGTACTTCGTCACTGTCTTCTAGCCTTTGTAGCCGGCCCAGTATTTTTCAACTTTACTTAAAACTCTCCTTCCGTCTTTTGTCTTTTGGTTTTGCCTCCATTGAGGGGACTTTCAAAAGAGGAGGCTTCTCTTTCTTTTTCTTTTTCTGGGGAAAAAATAATAAAGTGAGTTAAGGAAATAAAACTGTTCCTCACGGTGGGAAACAATGAAGTGTTGATGAAGCTCGTTTAAAGTTTTAATCGAGCAAATATAAAGGCTCGATTGTTTGGCACAAATTGCTAGATAAGAGGAACAAATAACTGTTAACTAAACGTCTTAATGATTCAGCGAGTCACGGTTATAAATTCCCTTCCTCGTTTGCGTATTTTAGTTATTTATTTTAATTTCTTATTTATTAGTTCACTGTCTAATGTACTTTACTTTGCTTCAAGATTAGGATGAACTATGTACAGTATTTAGATGGAACAAATGATTAAAATTTGGTAAATGATTAAATGAAATAGCCAGTTTTGTCTGAAGCCATGGTATTATTTTTCGTGTTTTTCTCAACATTTTAACTTGTTTGTAAGAATATTATTTCCACTTAGCTTACGGGGGGGAAGCACTGACATGTTTTTCTTCGCATGAAAGTCTTTACACATCAGGACAAATATTTCTCTCTTGACTAAAAAAAAAGTAATTTATGCATTTTCATGAGCATTTCATAATTGTATTACAATGTGTTTTTTTAAATTTTTTTTTAATTTCATATTGCTACGAAAATTCTCCTAGTTGGGTGGGGCAATAGTTTACCAATTAGTACATATGTCCTCCATACATATTGTTCCAATTAGGATCAATTAAAGTGGGATAGTAATAAAATATAAAGCTAAATTTTTAATTTTTCTTCTCAATTCAGCCAATTTTGTCAATCCAGTCAATGTTGTTTGTTACAAAAAAAAATTGAGAAGTTATTTTGTTTTCATTGTATTGTACCATTTTCTTCACCTCTTTGGACACTTTGTTCCCCCCTCCCGTATAAAATGCTTTGAATATTATGAGAAAGGCTATTTACACATGCCCCAAACAGCTTGTTTATTTTTAACTAAAATTATTTCAAATAATAGTTAAAAATCATCTAAACCATTTTTGGGGCGCTATTATTCTATTACCATGTTTAACATTCTTAATAAAGAGAAAGTCGGGCAACTGTATACTATAATAAATTTTCATTGGTATCTTCTTCTGCATATGACATCCATTCAAAAACAACGATAACGAAGGTTTTTTTTGTTTTTACTATTTTATAGAATGATTTTGTCAAAAAATATATCGATATTTTCAATGGAGTCTGGCTTGAATCTCTTGAATAGCCAAATTTTAAAGGTACTGAGATATACTGAGATTTCTGAGTTGAAATTAATCTTTGACCAATGCTCCTTTGAACAAAAAGAAAATCTTGGGAGGCTGCAGGATTTTCCCTTTTAATGCTACAAGCATGCTTGAGTGCGTTTACCCGCCAACTTTATAAATTACTAACCATACATTTCGCCAATTTTCATAATCATAAAGACTGAAAAAAATATTATTATAGTAAATCTTTTTTTAAATGCTATACTGTTTTGGGAACTAATGAATTCAATAGTATATAACACTCATCTTTTTTAAGACAACTAACTTGTGATGTAGAATGGTGGCTCGTATTACGGAAAGCCAAGAAGGGATGTGGGGGCATGAGTTCAAAGGCCCCAGGTCTGAAAGGCCAACCCTGGTGTCAAAGGCCACATTTAACTGCAGCGTGTGGTTTTTCACATCCTACCTCCCAGTCAAAAGTTAATTATATTTATATGTTTTTAATACGTAGGGGGTTAATTATTTCAGATGAACAAAATTAAAGTCAATTTAAAATGTACGCTCTCTCACATTGTTTCACTCAGAATTATACCTACATATTAAAAACCAGTTTATTATACAATGACACGATGAGTTTAAACAAAACATTAAGAACTGTTTTGGGTAAAATGGTAAAATCCGAGATATTTCCACTATGTCAATTTTAGTAAAATAGTTTTATATCATCCTAGGCATATACCTATCTACCTTAATCATTTAATTTCAGTTTTTAATAAATTTTGATTTTTGAGCTAGATCTTCACTTTTATACTCAAACAAATAATTTTGTTAAACCTGATTATTATGACTCAACAGACCTTCAAACGTGTTTTAAAATTTATCAATTTTTCAAAGAAGAAAGAAAAACAAATTAAACGCGTGTTTCCATAGAAAATTCCTATTCGAAATCTACGATCGCAATACTTCTATAATTAAAATAGTTTCAGGTTGTATACTAATTAAAATATGAATTAATGGTGCAAAAAAAAAAAAAGAAAAAAAATCCTTACAAAAACTGTTAACCGTTTGTTTATGAGATATTCATATAAACATTTTCAAAGAAATGAACTGATTTGGTTATAATAAATAAATAATAATGCGTTTATGTTTAAATTTGATAAAAAAATTAATTGGAACACGCATTACTTTATTTATTATAACCTAAATAATTCATAACAATGAAAATATTTAGACGTAAATATCTCATCAAAAAGGATACTTTCATAAGTTTTTTTCTTTTTTTGTGAGCCTTGATTCATATTTCAGTTAGGACATTTAAACCTAAAACATTCATTATATTCCATATGTAGGTAAGTGAAATGAAAAAATCTGGTGTGGTGCGCCCATCACAAAACTATCACTTATCATCCTAGATACGTCCCTAAATTTTGGATAGTTTGGTAGGCTCGCGTTATCTCTTTTTTTTTTTGTAATTTTCGAGAAAAAAAATTTAAAGTTCAGGAAAAGTAAAAATTATGATTTTTTTTATTATTTTGTTGTTATAAAATTTCGTATTTTAGGATTTCTAAAGGTAGGGAAAACGAATATAAATTTCGTTTCTGTGAAGTTTAACAAATGATAAAAAAAACTGTAATACAATCATGAAAGAGAGTGGTTTCTTCTTTTCCGATTAGAATCATATATTTCTATTTTTTATAGTTCTCTTCTTTGTTTATACATAAAATTCTTAAATATTTTTTAGTTATGTAGTCCCTGTTATTTCTAACAATGAGAACTGTTTAATTTTTTTTTTCAAATGAGCAATATTAAATATATCTACTTTAAAGGAAGATTTTTAGAAATTCGTTATTCAAGTAACTTCAGACAATTTCAATGATAATAAGACCTACCTGATATTAAAAACCATTTAGTTCTAAATTGATATGTATGAATAATTTTCGAAAAAAAAACAACAACAAAAACAACCTGGAAGTATTCTATTTCTAAGATTCTATAAAGTTGCCCTTTTAGTCCGTGAGTTTTATCAAAAAAAGTTTTTTATCATATTCCAGGCCTGTAACTGCCTTAAATATGCAATTTCAGTATTGTACGACACGACACACACACAGAACATTTTGGGAAATTAGATTTTTTTAAGTCTCAGGGGACCTCAAAACATGTATTTCTGACGAAAACTAGGATTCGAAATTTGCTTCGAATTAGGATTCGAAAACTATCGCAATACTTTCCATTACCATATATTCAATGTATAGGTACCTTAAAATATCTTCTTCTTCTGCTTTTACTGGCACAACAGGAGTATGAAGCGCCCTTGGCCTGCTCTGCGGCCGCCATCTTTCTCTATCTTCTGTAAGGGTAACTGGGATCCTCAGTTGTCGCAGATCTCGCCTCACAGCATCCCTCCATCGGCCCTTCGGCCTACCACGCTGCCGCACACCATCCGGAACGTAACTGTACAGTTTATGTGCCACTCTTTGCACGCTGATCCTCATTACATGGCCAAGCCATTTAAGCCTCTGTATCCTTATGTACGAGGAGATGCTATCGAAATGTTATCGAGCCCATAAAGTTCACCAGTTTTCATTCTTCGCCAATTACCATTCTCGCATACGGGGCCTAAGATTCTCCTCAGAATTACTCTTTCAAACCTCTCAAGCAGGTTAATGCTTTTATTGCTCAGGGTTCAAGTTTCTCCACCGTATGTGACGACTGGCCTTATCAGCGTTTTGTATTGGGGAACTTAGTGGTACGGCTAACAAGTTTGCTTTTGATTAGCCTTACAATGGAGAAATAAGCTCTATTTCCAGCAGTAATTCTGCTTTTGACTTCTTCTTCATCATCCTGGTTCTCATTAGTAATAGAGCCAAGGTAAGAAAAACTTCTAACCACTTCGAAATTATAGGGACCCATTACCCTTGTAATCCTTAGACTCTGCCTCTGGTCCAGAGGCTTCTTACCCAACAGCATAATCTTGGTTTTTTCCTCATCAATATCAAGTCTATCCTTTTTTCTTCGACATCCATAGTAAAATATACCATCTTACTTATTAAAATATGTCCAAGTTAAAATATACCATAGTAATAAAATATTTAATCGTTTATTTTTATTTGGTTCTTTTTAAAAGAAATAATTTATTTGATAAAAAATTAATCGATTTAGTCCTATATGGTATTCATAATTCTTTAGTTTTTTAAAATAATTTAATAATATTTTTTTTTGTTAATGTTACTGCCAACAGTTCTGATAGGAATATTGGTGAGGAGGAAAACATTTTGATAGCTTTTAAGAGCACCGCTTAAGGTCGTTGGGAAGGATATAAGATGGCTGACCTTAATGCATGCTGCAAACACATTATTCACTTTATCTGCAATGTTCTCCACAAGCGTACGAAGAAGCAGAGTTACTATAATGCGTATGCTCTACAGCCTATGGGGCGATAAGCAATTTACGGATGACTTATATATCTACTACAATCGTTTATGTGTATACGGGAGATAGTATATGCGTGGTATTGATAAAATAAATTACATTAAATTTTTATAATTGCCTGATGATAATACGCCTAGATCAGAACGTAAATTTGATTACAGACAGACAGATACGGCACCAAAGTTGTTTGTTGATGTCAAAAATGTTAAATGCGATAGAATGTCAATTCTGAGGACATACTTTTTTTCATTTTCGGCATGAGAACAAAGCTTACCTACGTTAGGTACTGAGGAAGCAAACACATTAGTACATTAATCCTTTTTATCTTACAGCATACAGTTTATGCGAGCATCTGAAATAATTTGCTAAGTGGACCTATGGTATAACTGGATAGCTCTTATATCGTTTTAAAACTGTATAAGCCTGGCAAGAAAAATAAATTCATACACAATCTTGATTGAAAATTTAATATAAAAATAACCATGCTAGTATCGTATACAGAGATATCGACTTGAGAATTCGGCAAGTGATGAAAGGGTAAAGAGTAGAGGGTGGTACATGACTGATAGACGTGACTTGGCCGGAGTCACTTATTGGACTTGGGTGTCAGTGAACCCAATAAGCTGACCGAAATCGGGTCTTAAAGTTGCTCACTTTCCCAGCTCATTCCGGCAGGACTTAGTCCGAGCCGTCCCTCTTCATGTCCTTCATCAACTGCTCCAATCCTCATCCCATTCTCAGGTGATATATATACCTTGTAAAAAAAAGGTTTTTATGGTGAATAAACAACTTTGTATTACAAAATAAATTAAAAAAAAGTCAATCAACAATACAACAGAATATGTCATAAAGAAAAGAAAAGCTCTTTAAGTATTTCGTTTTCTGTTACCATGTGATGCCAACGCCTACGTAAAATAAAGTAAATAAAACACTTACAAAAATATTATACTGCATCAAATTTTCGCATTGAAACGCTTTAATTGTTTAGTAAAGGTAAATATATTAATTCATTATCCTTACCTACACTTATTTTATTAAATCATTAAAAACTAGAGCCTTACAATAGATGACTTGGCGACAAACAGTATGGATTGAAAACTAAACTCATCACATCAAACAAACAGTCAACAATGAGTTACTGCAAGGAGTGAATCTAAAAATACGTGATTAGAAAAATAACAAATATAAAATCTAGTTTTGAACTCTCATCACACAACTTTCACTTAACACTATGCTTTGAGTTGAAATTAATTCTTCTCGAAGATGATTTTTGATGATGAGTCATATTTACTATATTAACGCAAAAATATTTGTTTATTAATTCAGTTTTTGTTGACGTTATTCGCCATTCTTCATTATCTTATTTGATTCTAAATGTTTAGTGTTAATTTTTCTTTTTAACTATAGATGTATTTTCATATTATTATAAAACATTAATACTGTTTTTGGAGTATGCTTTTTAGGATGAGAAAATATTTCTTTTTTTTTTCTCCTAAGTGAATTACTAAATTTTTTTAGTGCGTGGGTGTAAGTACTTTTATGCGGTAAGAGGATAGCAGATTTTTATAAATTATGTCATTTTACAGTAATCAACTGTTATGATATGATAATATTCAATGATAATAAGACCTGCTTATCATTAAAAACCATTCAATTTTCTTAATATTTTTTTTATTTCGCTCCCATTTATTACTGAATGCATGAAGTACCATTTTATTGGTATTATTTGATTTTATTTGTGAAAGATAAAGTCTAGTACAAATTCATAACACAATATATACAATAAACAAAAGATAAAACAAACTGGATGATACAAAACTATTAACATAATATTCATTACTACATTATATTTAATTTAAAATAATGAGAATTATTTTAAATATACGAAATCGTAATATAAGTAAAGATATTAATCAGCTTTGAAAATTATTTATATGCCACTTACAAAATCAAACTTATTACATATTTTTACTATATAAACATAGAGTTTGTTCAATTTGTCTGTACTATCAATGTTCAATATATTTTCAATGTTTTGTAGGTCGCAAGATACAGTATGGGTGGCTTTAAGATATATTGTCTATTTTCTTTTAAGGTGGAACGAAGTAGGGAGATGTGATAGAAACCATTATTTAAATAACTTTTGCAGAATGTACAGAGTTCGTTTGCCTTGAAAGTGATAGTTTTGCTTCCGTAGTGTATTTTGATGTGCTCCGGGTTTCCTACTCTTAGTTAGCTGATGCACCTTATTTTTTTTTTTAATTTAGCCTAAATGTTAGATATACTTTAGGTTTGAGTAGGTTAAAACTGCAGAGTGATCGGTAAATGGGGTTAATGTTTGAGTTAAATGCTCTATTGATGTCAGTTGAGAAGTTGTGGTTCAAGAACATCGCCTTTATGTCTCAATATTCCATTTTCGTATGCACTATTGAACTCATTTCTACATCTATATTGGTGGGCTATCATATTAACTTGTGAGACCCAGTTGTATTCTACGTCAGTGTTTTCTGCATCTAGCATCCTTAATCTGTTGAATGAAACATAGTTTTGAGAATCTCTTTTCTGACATCAATGACAGTTTGGACCAGTAGTTGATTATCTTTGTTATTACTTTTGAGCTTAAAGGACTTCTACCTGTCGCGAGTCGAACTATATAGTTTGGGGTATTCCTGGGCCATGCATATAGATATTTAATAAATTTCATTTGAGAAATTTCGATGGCATGCAGATATCTAAGGCTCCAAACTTCGTATTTGAGGTGACCATTGAGTCATATAACGCCATCTTTGTTTCCCAAGAGTCATTCTTTCCTCTTCTCAGGGTTTACAAGACTTTATCTGTAGTAATGGATGATTTGTGTATGAAGTGTACAGACAGCTTTATTGATTTACCTGTGGATACAAAAAGTACTCCTAAATATGCATATGTTTTTGTATACTCCAAAGTTGTGTTGCACTAATAAAGCTAATTGAGCTGTTTTAACTTTTCCACGTTTAAGATAAGAGAATTATTTGGGTAATACTGCTGGAGATCTTTAAATTTCTTTGCGCACTATACCAGTTATTTTTAAGAAGGATAATATCGTCTGCAAACAATAATATTAATGCTTCGTGATTATGCTCAATGCTAACACCGTTTGCTCCGTTGTCCTGGAAAAACTGAATAATATCAGACAAGAAGAGGAAGAATGCTGGACTGAGGCTTTCACCTTGTAGCAACCCAAGAGTTGCGTCTATTTCTTAGCTCAGTTTATTGAAATTTGGGTGGTGGCATTGTCATACAAGCTCTTCATGATTATTTTACCACTAAGCCCGAGTAAAGCTTCACTAAACTGTAGACTGTATTCTAATAACTAGATAATAAAATAACTGTCAAATGTTTTGACGTACTAACACTAAAACTAACGAGAAATTGCAGAGAGCACTAATGAGTTGTTACTCTGACCGATACCGGCACTAGACTCCAAAAAACCCTTCAATTATACATTTCTATAACTGATTTGATCAAAATCATTAGAGCCGTTTTCAAGAAAATACTACATACAGTTCAAAACCGAAAAGGTTGAAACATCCCAGGCTCAAACCTATATTAAATACGTAATTTCATTTTATACTTTCTTTTTTTTTTTTTAACTTGGTTAACATCCCAAAAAATCCCATCAATTCACATTTACTCTTCGTAGTAAACCTGCCGACTTCCCTACAGTATACTTTAATAATGTGGCTCTTACCCCTGTAGAACAGATACGTTATCTTGACAAACGACTAACCTGGAATCCTCACACAAGACTGAAAAAACAGGAAACTGCACGCAGATTCCGACTATTACAGCACTTACTAGACAAACGGTCTAAACTTCCAACTGATTACAAAAGACTGAACTACATGACAATAATAAGGCCCATCTGGACATACGGAGTTGAGCTTTGGGGCTCCACTAAACTTTCGAATTCCTCTTGTATCCAATCTTTACACTCCAAAATCCTTCGAAAAATCCTCAATGTTCCTTATTTTGTTTCTAATAAAACCATCCAAAAGACCTAAATGTTCCTTATGTAACCGATCTAGCCCGAACCCGATATTATTCCTTCCATAATAAACTCCCTAACCACCCAAACCCACTAGTTTCTAACCTTGCTTCCTCTTCCATTCCTGGCAATCCTCCGAGGCGCCTGAAAAGAAGATGGCCTCCTGACCTTATATTGTAAACTGTTTTTAGAGTTCTACTACTGGGTAGTTTCTCTATATGCTGTATCATATCATTATGTCATTATGATCAAATTGACATGTTGTATTTTTTATACAGTTTAAATATCAATAAATAAATAAATAAAAAAATAACTTGGTTAAGCAAACACACAGATATATAATTTTGTGATAGTTGGTTATTTGCTTGAGTCCAAATGAGGATATTAAAACATGTATTTCATTTCTCCATACTCTATGAATAAGACACAACTAAAACATTTATTTCCGTTTAAATTTCCTATTCGAAATTCTTCACGATCATAATCATCTTATTAATTGTATTTTATTTGTAGGAGATAGGGAAATGAAGTATACAGTAAATCACCCTGGATTGAAGGAATTTCTTAGAGTTTAGATGACAAAATGAAAAGAAAAAATACAGATACACAAATACATTTCAGCTTAATCCAGTACGAAATTACGTCCTAAGATTTTACGTTTCCCCAGAAGTACAAGTGGAAAGTTAGAGCACATTCATAGTCTTTATTCAATTTCCGTTATCAGCATCAGTGACTAAGCAAAGTACTGATAAACGATATGGCTAAGAATGGTATGCCTATTTAAATCAAATCCGGAAAGAAGTGCTGTTGGTTTTAATTAGTTATTGATAAATCATTTGAATTATTTTTTTACTGTCTCATTATTCATGATAACCTATTTTCAAATAGCTGGGACCCACCTCCAGTATTCCTTAACGAAAGCAAGCAGGTAGGTGTGATAAATCTAAATTCTAAACCTCATTCTGTGAAAATGTATTTATAGAGGCATTAATATATAAATTTTAATACTGAAAATAGTGAGGTAAGGACGGAGCCCAAATCCCATTTGTCCAAAGGCTCCTTAAAGCCGTTATAACAAATTCTGTTTAACCCAGGCGGACCACATTAATCAAGTTATCCTCTCGACCCCCCCTCTTCCTTCCTGCTTCCCTCTTGTGGCCTTCCACTTACTAATTCAATGCTCAATATAAATAACAACCCCACAGCCAACCGAAGAACTGAAAGACCAATTATATAATATCATCTATTCACAGAGAAGCTAATTTATACCTCGACGGTCATTATTTATTATGCATGTTACTTACTACTGTCTATGCCATGTAAATTTTGCATAGTAAACTTTTGCTTTTGAGAAACATGATTCTTTTAGGATAATAACAGGATACTGGAAAGAAAGATCACAAGATATGTACTTATCTAAATATTTCTCGCTACATTAAAACAAAAATTTATAATCTTAAAAATAATAATTAATTGGCTTTAATATAAAATTTGATTAATTGTAATGACATGCACCGTCCTTAAAAGATTTTTTCGACAAATTGATTCATTTTTTACTTCCTTACAAAGTGAGGAAAGTATTGTAATAATTATTGGAGTTATATATTAGATGTGAAGTTTTTAAGGTCAGAGCTTGGGCGTTTCAGAGTCCAAAAAACGCATTTCGGCCATTTTCCTATCCGTATTTGGGACTTTTTTAAAACCCCCTACCTTGCCATGGCATACGGGGTGCGGGAGCAGTGGGGTAGTATTTAATTAATACATTTTTTACTGTAGTGCAGCCCAGCGCTAGGTTTAGCCCCTTACTAATAGAGCTGCACGTTGTCCACTGGATCCGCCTGTGTGCCTCCTGCAGTTACCAGGCTGGTCCAGCCCTCCTGGTCTCAGTCTAAGTCAGCTTCCTCCTTTTCTGGTGGCTCGCCGATGTTGGGTGGTCAAGCCCTTCCCAAATGAGTTGGGCCCACCACCTCCTTCCACTCGTAAATGAACTCCTTGAAGAAGGGATAATTCTCTTCTTCTATCAAACAGGGAAATTCCGACTCGGCGAGGGCGAAAAACCCGGTCTTTCTCGACAGCCTGGCTCGGCGTCCTTCCATGGCGGAGCAATCTACTATTACGTGTTCTGCTGATTCAGGAACTCCGCACGTGGAGCACCGGGGGTTGATGTCCTTTCCAAAGCTCTGCAGCTTTCCCCGAAACCCCTCCGTGTTCTGTTAGAATCTGTGAGATCCAATAGTCTGGGAGGACCCATTTAACCTTAAATCTAGAAAGGACGATAGGGAAGAATTTTCTGAAAGTAGCGCCCTTCTGGCTTGCTACCCACCGTCCATTCCACTCCTGTATTGAGTCCTCCCTCAGTATTTTCTTATTATTATATGTCGTCTCCGCACCCGGTCTAACCCTATCTCCTTGGATATTCAGGGTAATAGGATGAGCTCTGTCCGTGGAGCCTCTGGCTGCTGCCATACTCATCTTCCTCTTCACGTACCACACTCCTATGAGAATGGCATACCTCTTCGCTTCTGTTATTTTTATTATTATTTATTTATCACCCTACCCTGCATATTAGACAATACGGGTGTTCACAATAGTGGGTACAACTCATTGCTGCATATGACAAACATTACATAGCTGCTCACACAACTTGCTCTTGCTTTTCTACACGATGTAGCTTATTCTCTCCTACCCAGGGAGAAGTGAGTAGAGCCCACAGCCTCCTTTCACCCATACACGAAGGACTTGTAGTGCGAGTAGTTTTCTTTCTTCATCAGCTCAGGAAGATCGCTCTTCGTCAGAACATAGAGTCCTGTTTCCCTCATCATCTTGGCTCTCAGTGCTTCATAGGCGGTACAGGCAAGTACGACGTGCTCGGCGGTCTCAGCAACCCGACAAATTGGGCATAAATGATCGATGTTTATGCCATGTCCGGTGAGCTTAGCTCGGAAACCCTGTGAGATCCAGTAGTCGGGGAGGACCCACGTTGATTCTAGGCGTGAACCAACGGTAGCAAAGTACTTCCTTAGGGTGCCCCTTTTAACCAATCCACCCACCGTTGGTTCTATTCTTGAAGGATCCTCTTCCATCTGTTAGGGCTTTCACCTATACGCGCTTGGATCAACTCGTCAATGACCAATTTTCACAGAGTAGGACCAAGGCAGAGCCCTGTGGGCAACCGCTTCTGTCTTTAGTCTGGATCTGCTGTTCTTGGCCACGATGACTGCCAGGTCGTCAATGTAGGCCGTGGCAAGAAACCCCTTGTCCTCTAGTTCCCCCAGCAACTCATCGAATACTAGCTTGCACTGAGCTGGTTCTAGGACCGAACCCTGTGGACATCCTCTCTCGATTTTTCTCTCGACTTCGTAGTAGTTACCCCCTAATCCTGACACTTCTGTTATTGAGGTAACTACCTACGAGGGAGGATAGATTTCTGGGGGTGTCGAGCTCTTGCAACCGCTGGAGTACACGGGGCCACCATACGCTGCCGTATTTGGAACAGTGCCATGGTTGTATTTTGGTCTTTTAAACGGATGGGCCGATTATTTTATTTTTTTTTATATATTTGACTACCGAAAACAGACTAAATCCTGAGTGTTTATTGTCACACTGCTTTTGAGAAAGCTTTTGATAAAATTAATCCTATTGTTAATATTGATGTATTGGTTTCATTTATCAATAGAGTTTGTAACGCTGGTTGCTTCTTATTTATTAAATTCTTAAAAAAAGAAACGGTAAAATTCATTGAGATCTATTGTTATTAATATGCCTCTATATGCGTACATTGATAAAATTCGTAACTTTGGCTGCTTTTTAATTATAGTATAAAGCACAATATATAAGGTTTAATGGGCACTTTTCGCAAAAGCCTATTTTCTTTAAATTAATTTAGGTCCAATTATTATATGCTTTATGATGTTTTGAAAAGTTTAATTTTCTATTTATAAGTTGTAATTGTGATCTGCTAAACAGAGAAAATTAAATTTGAATTGAGAAAATGAAAAAATATTGGATTGAAAATTGCTTCATATTGGGAAATTTTATTTGACTAATGTTTAACATTCTCCGGTTATTCGTATTATGTGTTTTTTAAAATAGTCAACACTTTTAGGAATTTTTATAACAAATACTCCTAATGGTAACGAAGCAACAAACTTATCTGACACACAGACTGAGCTGTCATGAAAGTTTGCAAAAAAACAATTTTACCAACAATTTGAACCTATATGCTCATCAGTACTACTGTTATTGTGGTCAGGAATGTTAATATTCCCACTCATTCATAAATTGCAATTTTCCGTATTAACTCGGAGCCAAAATTATTCATAAGGGTTACAAAAATATTAAAATTGAATTTCTTTACAGTAATTAAGCGTATATATCCTCATCACTTTAAGTTTCTTATCTATATATTACTGAATATTAGTGTCAATTAGCAAATCGCCTGTCGCAGTCATGAAAAGGTATATTGGCACTCTAAACTTTCAGACTTAATAAATGTATATAAATAAAAGAAAATATTATACATAAATTAAAAAAAATCAAATGAATGTGAGTTGACGAATAAGCCCTATAGTTTTATAAAACATTTACTTTCTAGAGAGCATAAAAAACTGAACTTGATCCAATTAAATACCCATCCTAGTTCTATGAGCAATCCTGGGGATCAAAGCGAAAAGTTAACAAAACTTTTGGCTTTGAGCATCAGGCAGTAACGCTGAAACCTGGTCATGTAACATAATGATGAAGAAAAAAATAATATTTGCAGCATATGAATAACGCTTCGCTAAAACTGGTCAGCTAACTGATTTTATTGAAGAGTTAAATCAATAGATTTTTTTTTTAAATTTAACTAACATTTTATACAGGATAATTTAACATTTTATTGGGTCAATAAAAAAATAAATTTATCACTTTGAAATATCACAGGAACCGGCAAATAATTAACTATTCTTTGTTTATAATTAACAAGCCAATTAATGCCTCACGAGAGAAAATTAAATATTACGTAAACGTATCAAACAGCATATCTTGAACGGTCCTAAAAGAATCCATCATCTAGAGACAGTAAGATATTTCATAGTACAAGAGCCCAAGAGGAGAAAAAAGGCAGTTATATCCGAATAAAAATTGGCGGCTGTTTAAAAGCGATAAAAAATGTAATTTTTCAATCGGAGCTCTATATCTTTACAACTACCAAAAAAAAAAATTTAAGAGAACATCATCTAAAGTAGAGTAAATTTTCTAAATTGTAAGTCCTAATAGAGCTATATCAATATCAATAGTTCTCGAGATATACCTTTGTAAAAAGCAACATTTCATAAAAATGTTGTATAGGACGCACTGAAAGATCAGTAGTTAGTGAATTTATTTTGAAAAATCTATATCTCAAAACCCATTTGACGTACATATGTCTATTAGCACTCAAATTAAAGCTAGTTTAATGAGCTATAAAGTAGTTTATTATGTTTATCTATGTAGGAGTAATAGTTTTCATGAAATTTGATAATATAAATTGATTTATAGTTGTTCGGACAAATTTTCATTTGCCAAATTTATATTCATATGTATTATCATAAAAACTACTATCCCCCTAAATTTCCTTTATTTTGAGTGTTGGCAGACATATGTGCGTCTTATGGATCTAGAGATATATTTTTCAAAAATCCAACATTTTATAAGAACAACTAGAAATTAACATTTTGTGAGTTTATTTTATCAAATATCATAAAAACTACTACTCCTACAAAGATAAAGATTATTAATTATTTTATAGTAAATTTAACTAGATTTAATTTGAGCGCTGGCAGACATCTGTACGTCAAATGGTTTCTGAAATAAAGTTTTTCATAAATCATATTTACTGTCCGAACAACTATAAATCAATTTATTTTAGCAAATATCATGAAAACTACTATTCCTACGAAGGTAAAGGTCATAAACTTCTTTATAGTCCATTAAACTAGCTTTAATTTGAGTGCTAATATACATCTGTACGGCACATAGTTCGATATAGCTTTCTCAAAATAAGTTAACTAACTACTAATCTTTCAGTAGATTTTTAAGAAATTTAGTTTTTTAAAAAGCTATATCTCTAGAACTATTGGACGTAAATAGCTTCAGTAAATTTCATCAGTAAATTTGGTAAATTTCAGCAAATTTACTCTTCTTTAAATAATGTGCTCTTAGGTTTTCTAGTGTTGTTGGTAGTTTTTATGATATAAAATGAAAAATTAATGTTTTTGTTAGGTTTTGAAACAGCCGCAATTTTTTATTCCCCCAACCTATACTTGGCAGACTCATCAATTTTGACTATTAATTATACATAGTTTTCATTAAAGTAATCAAAAAATGGGGTGAGATAACTGCCTTCTTCCCGGCTCTTGTACTATCAGTATGAATTGATTTAAGCAGGAGTCCCTTCAATATATAGTATATACAAACCAGCACCAGTGATTGGGTATGCGTAACTGTTTACTCTCAGCGCCGCACTGTGTAAACAACTAACGATAAGGATGAAAAAAATTTACTTAATGCTAATTATGTTTAAATAAGGATTTTTATTAATTGATTCTTCTCTCAATATAACGTAAAGGTGGTCTGGTACCAGAGAGCTATAGTAATATCGTTTCCAATGTATTAATAATCATAATTCAGGAGGTCATTACATTATCAATAATTATAAAAACCAGTAATAATATAATTTTGCAATGTCATAATACTACTTTATAAATTATTCCATTTCTTTATACAACGTCAGAATCGTTTATGAATTTACCTGAGTGTAAACAGATATTGAAATAAATTCCTATGGATTGTTATTTTGGTACATTATATGTGTACATAATTTTCTTGTATATACAAATAGTAATTATTCATAGCAGACTGATTTTGTAGTGTATTTGTATCATGTAAAGTGTTACTATAATATTTTTTATTTCATTTAATTTTATAATATTTTTTTGTTCAGTTTACCTATTATATTTCTATTCAATACATAAAATTAAGTGGACCTTATCAACTAGTAAATGAAAGAAAATATAACTTTGGCTAAAGGATGGATAAAATAATGAATGTAATAAACTTTGTATTTAATTCATAAAATATGCAATATAGATCAAAGACATAAAATATGAAGTCAGTACGAATTTCATTTTTTTAAAAATATATAAAGGTATATTCCTTGATATTTCAACACACTGGTGGAGGAGTTGAGTGCCCTATCTAGGAAGTTCAAAGGCATCTAGCAACCAACGTTGCTACTAACAAAATTATACCCTTTTTATTTCTTAAATATTCTCTGAAGTTTAAAAATATATAACGTTTCTAAAAGTGGCTATGTTATACGTAACATATAATATGAGAGACTATATGTCTTCAATTACTTGTTGTGAGAATTGTTAATTAAGATGTCTATTTACACTAATGGAAAGCATTACATAATTGCGGTTGGTCTCTTTTAAGCGTTGTTTCTAATTAGTAAAAAAGTTGAGGAACCCCGAGACTAATTGCTTACTGAGACAATGAGCCCCTCCAGATAAGAGTTCTTTATTTAGAAGGTCCCATTGGAGGACATCAAGGCCTTATCTTTGTTTCGCCTTTACTATAGCATTTCTCAAATGTGACTTCTATAGTTTAAAATGGAATGAGTTTAACATCTTTTGAGTTTGAATTAAATATTTGTCTTTAGAAGAATTTTCAGTTATTTCTTTATTATAATGTGTGTGCAAAAAAACTATTACTTTTCTGTTTTTATATATTTTTCTTTTCTGTGAAGGTTTTCAGTTGTTTTTAGTCAAATAAGGAAATACTTATACATGATTGTATAATAGAAATAAATTTAAAATCATATCACTACTACGAAAAACCTAAGTGAAATAATAATTAAGCAAAATGCGTAAAATAGAATGTAAAAATTTTGAAAAATGTTTTAAATTTATGTTAAGCATCAATGGTACCAGAAATATTAAGGTGTCAGAATTAGTGATAAAATCAATAAAATATTACATAAATTTGATTATTAAATATAAATTATTCTTATTATATAATAATTTATGGGGAAATCAAAGAACCCTCCAAACGTCAACCATCCTTCCTGCTTTTGCCAATTTCTAAATCAATTCATAGAATCGTATATTAAAACTATGTCAAATATTTCAAAACTTTTTTTCATGTAAAACATTTTTTTTTTTTCAAATACATTATATAAAATATCATTCACTATAATTAAAAAACAAAAATAATATTTTATATTACAATATCTATCTTATTAAAAATATAATAATACTTTTCATGTTATAACTGAAAAGAGATAAAATTGATTGGTTCAGCTATGTAAACAAATTTTTATGTGATATTATTGTATTTCTAGTAACATAGATATTCTATTATGTAGGATAAGTGTATTTTTAATTATAGGGATTTACTTTAATTTAAATTGCAATTTCTAATACAACTTTAATGTCTTGGATTGTATTGGTTGTACACAAAACACAATGACATTAGCAGTGTATTGTTCAATTTTAGAAATAAATAAAGTAAGTAGAATTTTTTTAACTCTAAAAAAGGGATTTATGTAGCGATCAATTGTGGTGCTTTCCTAAAGTGGAAAAGGGCTGAGTTTGTGGTTTTTCAGAAACGCTCCTCACCACAGTCTTTTCTACTGCCCTTTCGATTTATATCGAGGTCACTCTTTTAAAGCATTCTGAACATTGAGAAGAACGAAATAAGAAATAATCCGTTTGTTAAGCTAAAAGAAAGTTTTCTTCTATTCTAAAAAAATATCTTTAAGATGGCAGAGTTGAGTTGACTTAAATCGTTTATAAATGATTATTGTTCTAACATGACAAGTAAGTTTCAACTTTCACATTTAAAAATGATTATACTTATTGGCATGATGAACGATATTCAGATTAAAAAGCAAATGTATGTTTTTGTATAAGATATATATATATATATATATATATTTCTATTTTAATTAATAATAATAATAACTAGGGTAGCATTTTTTAGAGTTCTTAATACTCATTCCTACCACAAATAAAGACTAAATATTAAATGATAACATTAAAAGTAACGAAATAAAAAAAAAATTATAACAGAATAACATATACGCAAGACTAATGAAATTATGCAAAATAATATAAATACTTCTGACAAACATTTTCACCTATATACTATTTGAATATAACATTTAGATGTGTACTTAGCTTTTTCTGTATAAAAGAAGGTTTAAAATTTTTTTTTATACAAAACTCAAAACCACTCTTCATTGAGGTGGGGCCTGTTTCAACTTGTAGGAAGCTAACTGTGAAGAAAGTGACTAAAGCTTTAATAACCATTTTCAGAGAGAAAATATTAGGTACCATATCTTAATATAAATCATAAATGTTAACTTGTATTTTGTCTATAATATCAACAGGTACAATTAGTTCACGTAATTCTGAAAGGTGAAACATTTTCTGGTTTCAAATTTCGGATTCAATTCTGCCATCTTTAGCATAAATACATTTAAATTGTATGTTCTATTTGATAAAACTACCTGCTCCAAAATATTACTGGATTTTTCTTTCAAAACACACAAATAAAAGAAAGAAAAATGAAAAAAAGGATCTGAGGACGGACTGACTTATTGCCCGAAGGCCAATGACGGAAAGACACTGACAAAAGGACACTACTTTAAGAAAGAGACACAAAATGACACTGATGAAGAACGATAGACTAATGACAAATGGTCGCTTCCCCTAGCTCTAACACTTTTTATGCTACCAGCTCTGTCGTTTTTTATTAGACAATTTGAAATAAGTGTTAATAACTAATGGCTCAAAAATATATTTTATATCTCCTAAAGGATTATATTAACATAGAGCAAAATGACATCTCATTCTTAGTTGTTTGTTTATTAAAGAGTTGCTGATTTAGTATAAGTGTGAAAGAAGTAAGATATGATAACATTTAGGTAAAGATCGATAACACAAATGTTTTTGTATGATTAATTTTTATTTGTAATAATTGATGAAATGAAATGAAAAAATAATTTTATTCCGGGACATACGTCCCATAAGAATAAATACATGGTTCATACATTAATATTTTTGTCTGGCAAGTATTTACAAGTTGTCAGTAAGTAAACTGAAATTACATTTGGATATTGGCTTTACTGTTTATATTGTTAATCAATATATGCCTATTTATTTAATTACAATGATGCGGAGGTTTGGTTATACAATAAGCAAAGGAATAGCTGTTGTTTAAAGGAAAGAATGGATGAGAACTGGCGAATGGAAATGGGAAGAGAACTCTAGAAGGCGGTTGCACGTATGACGAAGGATTTGCTAAAGAAGGCGGTTCTATAGGAGGGCATAAATCAATCGGTTGGAATCATGTTTAATGAGTGGATAGATGAACGAAGAGTGAACAGATCAAGGATGTAGGTAGGTTTTTTGATTTTAAGAACTTAGAATAGGAAAACACCAAGGAGGTATTGCCTTCGGGAGGTTGGATAGAGCCACTTCAACTCGGTATACATGCCAGAGATTTGAGAGTACCTCAGAAACCCTAAGATAAATCTTACAAAGCAATTCATGAGTCCCTTCAGCCTCAACTGTAGTCCTACAGATAGCTCACCATAGACCAAGGAACCTTCGTCGAAGTGGGGAAGACGAGAGCGAGAGAGGATACTAGGAGCTGACGAGTATTCTGAGGAATGGAATTATGGAATCTTAGGAACTGTTTGAATACAGTTATGGATTTGTGTGTGATTTGGGAAATGTGATTATTCCAGGAGAGGTGTTGGTCGAAGGTGACACCAAGGTTTTTCAGTGAAGGATAGAAGTGAATCGGTTGGTTGTTAAGAGAGAGTAGAGGACAGTAAGGGAGGGAATGAAGGAGGCGATTAGAACCAATAAGAATGACCGTGGTTAATTGATAGTGACTAAGCTCGTGCTGCTTTGATAATATTTATATAGGGATACTAAAATGCAGGTTCCCAGGAGGAGAAAACATAGATCTGCCAGGCTATGCTGTTTGTATTTTTATTTTTAAGAAAATTATCATTCTTGATTGGAATAAATCGAACAACTAGGTTTTTTGTTATTTTTTTTTAGATATGACGATTATCTGATATAAGATTTTAAATAAGGACAAGTTTACCAATACGAGGTAGTTTAATGATAAGCATTTTGCGTGTTTATTATTATTATTTTTTTCTAGCTGCCCTACAGTACCTGGAATCCTAACACAAGACTGGAAAGACAGGAAACAGCACATCGATTCCGAATATTACAACTTACTTGACAAACAGTCTAAACTTTCAATCCATAACAAAATTTGTATTTTTTTATTGAAAATATGTTTTTCTTATAGATCAGTTTATTAAAACGTAATAAATGGGAAAATGTTTTATTGGATACTTGTGGTGAAGTTTGTTGTGGAAGGAGGTTATTTGGTCGGAACCACGCTCGACCACCAGATTTTTACCCAATTAAGGGTACTCAATTTGTGAGATGGATGGTCCCAAGGAGGGCTATAGAACCCACAGGGTTGATTCACGGGTATAGTGTAACTGAAGAGTGCCATCGCCCTCCCAGATTATTAAAGGGTTACTAATATAAAATTCACACGAATTATTATATTTAGGTTTATAAGGGAATTAAAACTTAACCGTCATCTAGATATGATGGCAACGTGTAAACAACACACAAAAAATAATTTTCATAACACCACTTAAACTTTCTAGGGTATAAATTCCTCCTTGTTCATCATGACTTGATAATGATTCTTCCCTTTCAATTACTCTTATTAGTTCTACTTAGCCTATGCCAGGAGGTATCAATTCTATCGCTAGGTTTCAATAGGTATACAATCTAGAGTAGCACTTAGGCAAAGGGTTAACTTAAGGCGTATTTAAATCTTTTCTCGGTGGCACAATTACTTGGAGGTCTTCCGAGTGTATGTATATCTAGTTCCACATTACACAAAATATGCTCAATGCGATTATCTTAATTATGTTAATTAATTATCTTGTCGTGAAAAAGAAATAGGCACTAAACAAACTGTTTGAAAAATGAACTTAATTGTTGGTACAACGGTCTATTTTGGACGTTATACTACTCACTAAATTATTTTCAAGCAAGAGATCTGTTGTGATATGTATATAAAGGATAATTGAGTGTTTTTCGCCCTAACGAACTTTGAAATAAAAAAAAAATAATACAATGGGAAGTTACTTTTAAATTTGGTCTTTAAAAAAAATTGCCACCACCTTTTCTTCAGCTCCCTTTAGAAGACAATCCATCTAAAAAAAAGTCTCTCCCCCTGCTGGCTTGGATTGTTAGGGGAAAGTTTGAAAAAAGTTTGATTTTTAGTTCCATAAATCAGAGAGTTGCGGGAAATGACAGCTGTTCATTACCCCCGTTATAAATAGCCTAAGGTCGTTATTACAATATACCGTGTCTCGGAGCAGGGCAGTCGAATTTAAACTTAGCACGGTTGGACCAAGTTCCGATTCAACTATTGACGTCTCTTAACTCTAATGTTAGTTATCAATCATGGGTTCTTTTCTGCCTCGCGTTCGAATTTCACATTCTGTGCTTTCATGGAAACTATATTTAGAATTTTAAGCCTGTAATGATTATCTTTGATTTTTATATTTATTTATCATTGAATCAGAATTTTCCAAAAAAAAAAAAACCCAAAGATCCTATTGCATCCCTTTAGGACCCAGCTTTGATGAAGCCAAAAAAGTGAGACGAAACGTCGGTTACTAATAATTTTTTTTTCTGATGTGTTGATATCAATTTTGAACGCTACCTGGACCATTTTCCCACCATCTTCACTTACGGTCAACTAATAATATTCCTAAAAACTATTTATTTAGAGCCAATGTTTCTCCACTTTACAGAGCTTTATCGGGACTAGAAACAAGATACAAAGACTAGAAACATTGCAAAAAATATAATGTAAAGAGTATATTATAACATCAAATATAAAGTAAATGTATAATAGAATGTAAAACAAGTGTGAAAAATTATAAAGTAAATTAAATAAAACAGAAATAAGAATAAATAAAAAACAAGTATTACTATAATAAATAATAATTGGAGAAGTTTGTCGGGGGCTGCGGTCAGCAAAGAACAACATAGATAAACAAAACCATATTTATTTATTTTATGCCGACGTTTCGACCTGAG
>NW_027115162.1:80015-126818 GCF_000696795.3 Halyomorpha halys | reverse complement strand
AGGTCTTCATCAGGGGTTGAGGCGTAGAAGGTAGGCTTGCAACTGAAACTCAGGTCGAAACGTCGGCATAAAATAAATAAATATGGTTTTGTTTATTTATGTTGTTCTTTTGCTGACCTTACCCCCCGACAAAGTTCTCCAATCATTAATCTACGGTCAACTATCTACACCTCATTATAATAAATAATAGACATAGAAAGAACACATAGAGGTCTAATAACAAATAAAATTATATATAAGAAAAATAAATCAAAATTAGTAAAATAATAAAAAAATAAGGCACCACTAAAATTAAAAGTTGTCCTATGTCCTATTGTGTTCTTTATTTTCCTAATTTTGAATTATTTTTCATATATATCCATTATTCAATTTTTTCTCATGTTCATTCTATGTCTATTATTTATCGTTGTATTCCTGTTTTTTTTTATACGAACCTATCTCTAGGTTTCCAGTGTATACCTAACATATAATCTATCTCTAGTGTATTCCTGTTTTTTTATCTCACATCTTATTTCTATTTTTCTTATAATTTTTCACATATTTTTTTATATTCGATCATAGTTGATATGTTGTTCTCTTACACAGCTTACAATATTTTTATTTTTTGTATGTTGTTTATAGTCCTGATGAAGCCCTGCAAAGTGAGTTGATATGTTGGCTCTTATTTGATAGTTTTGCACTATTTGAGTTGTTTTTTTAACTCACCCCGACCATTTTCCTATTATAAAAATACTTTCATTACTAATCATAATAGTTTGATGTCAACTGCCCGCTCTAATCTCATAATTTAATTATAATCATACTCCTTATAATTATGTGGTACGGATAAGAACTCTCTCAAAATTTGCAAATTTTTTTTGATTTGTGCATTGTCCCCTCAAAAATCCAGTAGTAACATTCCAGTATCTAAATTACTTGGGATAAAAAAAAAATTAGTCCATATAAGTTTTTTAAAACGAATTAAAAATTTAGTGTTAACTAATATATTGTAGACAAAGAAAAACACACAAAAAATGACTAATACTTCCAAAGAGTTGTATTGTTAATACCAAAGAATTTTAATAAGTGACTAGGGTGAATAAGTAAGCAAAAAAAAAAATCAAAAATAGCCAAAGGCCGAAATGTCACTGAATTATTTAATAAACAATAGAATTGTTTGCAGATAAAATTTTTTAAAAAATATTCCTACATAATTTTATTTTATATAATGTGAGTTTAATGAGGTTTTTCTTCACAATCATGTTGATTAATATTTATTAATTTAATAAGAATGTTTAATGATTAAATGTATAATATATATATATTTGGATTCTAAAATAGCGTAAATATTTTAATTTTGAAGAAATCTGAAATGTGTATTGCGATTTCTTTCATGATTTTATAATGATACTAAATAAAATTATTAGAAATCAGGTTTTATCCGAATCCCCAAATTTTTGCCGAGCATCAGCTATACGTTTCATCTCAAATTAAAAAAATCCATTTTTTTCTATTTTCTGTTCAGATCAATACGGTTTTTGTTTCTCTGTAATAAGATTAACATCATTGATTGAAAGCAGTTTTTTGTTAAACTTAAGACAACTTTTCAGCACCTTTCTAATTAAATACATTAAAAATAATCATTAATGCTGTTGTCTAAGACAAGACCATGTTTAGCGAGAGCCGGAGGACAGATATAGCCCGAAAGGAGCTGACAGTTGAAGAAAGCTGGCAAACAAAGCCAGTGGACGCTAAGTGTTTCCCGTCAGCCCTTGGACAATACAACTCCCATCCCTGCACAATACTTCTGACAACTCTTCACATTTTTTCCCCTTTCTACTCTCTCTAGTTCTCTTTTTTTTCATTTAATTCTTTTGTTATCTTTATTCGTCATTTGTGAATCATCTATGGCCTCATAGATGTTTTGATTATATTTAAATTCACGGTTCCACCGTATAACAGTTCTTGTAAAATTCAAAACCAGCGTTACCTTTCAGATTAATTTATTAATGACTATACAAATAGTAAAGCTAAACTATTAAATCAGCTTAATAAATGATGACTAACGCCTTTCTTCTTAATTATTAATATTGAAGTAACTGACTAGTTATTAAGAATTACAATTTTTCTGAATTAAATGCGAAATTATCCAAGACCTAGCCATTTCATCGTCAAAAAACCTTATTAGAATAATTTATACTCATTTATATTATTAATAATGAGGTATTGATAGTTACGTAGATTAATATGTAAAGAATATAGTCGGAGGGTGGGGGATGCGGTCAGCAAATAAACGAAAAACTGTTTATTCCTGCCGTCGTTACGACTTGAATTCCAGGTCTTCACCAGGGCTAAAAAACAAAAATAGATAACAACCATCATTCACAAAACATAGAAATTAAAGGAAATAGTAAACTAACAAATTTGGAAACATAATAAACAATAAATTGAAAATTAAATAGTTGATTAATAACCATGGAAGTAGATGGTAATTGATTGATAACAATGAAAGATGAAACAATGTATTAAACAGGTAAGAAGCTATGTATAAGATATGTAATTTTTTTGGACACTACTTACATATCTTATCTTATTCATACTTTTTTTCAACTCTCAGCTCCTTTCTGGGCATATCTGTCCTACGGCTCTCGCTAAACATGGTCTTAGAGAGCGCTTATTTTATTATGATTATTTTTAATATAGTTTATTAGAAGAGTGCAAGAATGTTTTTGAAATTTAAATAAATATCTGATTTCACTTAAAGTCGTTGATAAAATTATGAAACAAAAACCATATTGCTCTGTATAATAGAAAATAGCAAAAAAATATATTTTTTTTTAGTAATACTGATAAAGACCTGAAATCCAGTGGAATGAATAAATATTTTTTTGTTTATTAGTATTTATTTGCTGATCGCAACCGCCCTCTCCCGACCTTCTCCCGCACACATTTATAGTATTCATTAGAAATACTACTAGTATAATTATGAGGTGATTGTAGCAATTTATTAAAAATACGATTATGATATATTTTTCAATGCCCATATATATAGGATAAGTAAAAATATGACTGGAGAAATGATGAAATATTCTTGAAGACACCACTCTCAAAAGATTTGCATTTTTAAAATATTTTTATTTTAAATGTTTAGTATATTTAAAAAATATGAATGTAATTTTATCTAAAATGAAAGATAATCAAATTCTTTAAAATGAATAGTGTACTATAACAATTTTCTAACTTAGTTCAATGTTGTGTAAATCACTGAATCAAAGGATAATTTTTTTTTTTTAACTCAACTATTTACGAATAAATATAATGAAATAAAGAGATTACATTTCAATTTTCCTTAAAGATAAGGAACTTATTATTAACAAGATGTAAAGTTAATGGGTGGCGAATGGATGATAATCAAGAGAAGGTCATATTTCAAAAACTAGCTAAGAATTTAATTTTAACCATGAAAAAATAATATATTTTTTATTTTTATTCCTTCATAGAATGGATCTTCTGATTTAAACTAGTTTTTAGAAATCAAGATACATTTTTAAAACTAAATTAAAATTTTAATTTTATTACTGGAACTACGGTCAGTGACTGACTAAACGAGCTACTTTAGTTAATTTTGGGGCTGTCGTGTGAACCTTCCTCGGAATTATTTTAAATTGTTAAATTGGTCAATTCTAGTTTCTAATTAGTAAAAAATCTATACCTCAGCTAGGGGTGAGCCCACCACCTAGAGTAAATCAAATCCTTGAACCACGAGAAATTCTTTTCACATTTATGACTGTACCTATCTTAACGCCAAAGTAGGACTTTTATAAGCCTTGCTAAAAAATGCCTAAACCAAAAATTCTATCTTGGTGATTTTTCATAGATTTTCAGCTTTTATCGCACAAATTCTGCCTTCCCTCATAGTCAACGTTTTCGGTTGTGCTTATTTCCGAAGAAATATATAAAACAGAGAAAGGCAGATTGTTATATACAATCAGTTGAGCATACACATGCATATTAAATAAGAATTAGTCAGAGTGTACAAGGATATATGCATTATTTAAATCAAAGTTGAAGGGATTAAAATGGAGACTCCATTGACAGCATTAAATAATTATTCCATAATAATTAGTGAATGACCTTTGAAATGGCATTGTATTGTAGTTTAAAACCTCTCGATCTATTAAAAATATAATAAAGTAAACTACATGTCTTTTATAAGATTGTATGCAGTACCTCATTTTTATATATTTTGGAACATTTTATAAATCTTTTTTTTTAATAATTTTTTTGTTTTAATAATAATTTGTATTGTTTTTTTGGTTTCAACTAATAGGTTGTTAAAACAGCTGACAGCACTTAGTATAGAGCTGTGTCGAATTAAATAACAAAAAAGTTTAAAAAGGACCTACTTTTTAAATGGGGTATTTGAATTTTTTAAATTAAAAAAAAAGTGTCCACAGCTTCCAGAAAGTTTTAAATCACTGCTTTTCGGACGAGTGGAAAGTGTTGTTGACAAAACGAAGGAAACTCCGGATGGCGTAACTTTGTAATTACATCTAGCACTCAAAATTTTATTCGAGACCCTACGATCCTAAGTTTTAATATACTAAATTAAACGGACGTTCTGTCTGAACTATCCGGTGTCATAAGATAGACACGAAATGTACGAATGATGTAATGTTTTATAATATAGGGCATATATTATAACTTAGCTAAACTGAAGATCAAAGTACATGTTCAAACCAACAATGATACGCAAAAAGTATAAAACAATATTTTACATTTTTTTTAAACGCTTACTCAATGTTAAAGATTCTGATTTACAGGTCTCCTTGAAATGGAAGTCTTCAAAAACCTTTTTGAAATTTTATTTGAACTCAAAAAGGACCAATACAAGAAATATAAAATAAAGAGATTTGGAATAATGTAAAAATATAAAAATAAAAAGATAATGACATAAGTAACACAAGATAAGATAAGAAAAGTAACACTTTATTGTTTTATTTACTATACACTATATAACATATATAATTTAGACTCAATCGGCTACGGAATTATAACGGAATCATACAGTATTTCAAAAAATGTTAACAAGATTAAATTTCAATAATTGGTTAGTATCAATAAACTATAAATATTTAATTGATACTTTTAGATTAATTAATATTAAAGTAAACTGGATGGTATTAATATATCCACTGGTGAATTGAAACGGCTTGCGGTACCTCTTCATTTGACTTACTCACAGAGGGATATTAAAAAAATATTAATATTAACTCTTACTACATTGTAATTAATTAAATATGCAAAAAATATAACTTTATAATGTAATTGGAGTCCGATAGATATGGGTTTGAAAATTCAAAAAACATAACTATCCGTATTGTTAAAAAATCTTTATTAATTTTTTTTCATATTTAAAAATGTATTAAAAATATATACAACAACTAAATTTTATATTAGTTATACAATGACATGATACATTCATCTGGAGAGTCTAGCCATTGATAGTGCTCCAATAATATTTCTATAGGAGAAGATCTCGAGGCCATCTTCTTTACAGGCGCCTAGGAGGTTTATTAGGTAATGAAGGAGAAGCCAGGTTAGAATACAAGTGGGTTTTGGAGATTAGGGAGTTTACCTTGGAAGCATTGGTATCTGATTCTCGCCAAATCGGCAGCATATGGAACATTAAGGTCCTGATGGATGACTTGAATTGTGACAAAGTAAAGAGCATTAAGGATTTACGAAGGATTTTAGACTGTAAGGATTGGATACGAGAGGAATTTGATGGTTTAGTGAAGCCCTAAAGCTCAACCCCGTAAGTCCAGATAGGCCTTATTATAGTCATATAAATGAGTCTTTTGTAAATAGTTGGAAGTTTAGACCGTTTGTCTTGTAAGTGTTGTAATAGTCGTTAAAATTTTATAAATTATAACGCCTTAAAATATATTAATTAGAAATATTAACCCTCTTCTGGGCAATCATTGAAAAAAAAAACACGAAAGAGTATTTATTAATCGCAAACGTTTCAACCCACTATGCAGGTCTTCATCCAAGTTGTTAAGATGTAAGTGCATAATAATTATATTCTTGACCGCAACCCTGACCATCCTATCCCATTCATAGGTCAGTCATCTATACATAATATGATTTAAAAACAAATAAAATGCTTTAATTATTATTTTGAGAGCGCGGTGGCCACGGGGTAAAATGCGTGGTTACTAACTCCAATCACCCAGGTTCGAATCCGGCTGTGGCAAATAACTCATTATCTGTTTCACTGTAGCCGTGAGTCACCTCCTGTGGGGTCTGGAGCCCTTCTGGGGTCCACTCAGCCTCTTAAATTGGATACCCTTAATTGGGTAAAAATCTGGCGGTCGAGCGTGATTCTGGCCAGATCACCTCCTTGCACAACCGTTGGTCTAGTAACAGTACTTCTTTACAAAGTTCTGAACCCCTGATCCTTTATGAGTTGTAGCGGTCCAGATTTTGATTTATTTTTTTAAATTGAAATATCAGTAGTAGGAAAACAATATTGATATAGCATCGTTTGTGGAGGTTTTGCAGGAAAGTTTTCCCGTAGCTGATTTTTTGTTCTATTTTTATTTATTTTTTAAATTGACATTCAGGACTATTTTACCAGTATACAACAATGTACTACATTAGTTTTACAGTATGTAAACAATAGTTTTAAATAAAAATGAGACGAGATATTATTAAAAGGAAACTGTGAATTTCCCCTTGATTCCCAATCACTGGAGGTTTTTTTCGGACTTTTATTAACTTATTAATATTAAATTAATATTTATTTTTACGTTTAAACAAGTGCTTCTTTTCACAACAGTATTAATCCGGTTGGGATTTAAATAATCGATTTTTTTATCATACATCGCTTTTTTAAATATTTAAGAGATTATAATATTCAACGTGATTATATGGTTATAGTAACACCTCGCTGTTACTTGTATTAAAAAAGGGTGTTCATGTTCACAAAAGTAAATATATCATGATTTCAATTTGCTCATAAAATGAGTAAACTAATAACAATAAACGGAATCGAAACTGAAATTTTCCTTTACTTAGGGAATTATAATTTTCTGCGACCGCTTCCTCTACTCTATGCTGGTCACGAATCAGAGCAGTCTGCACACCCAAGAGAGTTGCCCTAGCCACTGAGACCTTGGAGGAGGCTCACGTATTCGCCCATCATTTTACAATGCCCCGCTCACTCTGGTAAGTAGTCAACATTTTACCCATTTTCCTTGGCATCAAGCTATTTTTAATGTAAATTTTCAAAAATACCATTATTGTGATATTTTACAACTTTTACTTTAATATGTATTATCTCCTTGCACAACCGTTGGTCTAGTAACAGTACTGCTCCCCTAATTCTTCATGGGTCATTTAATATATTAGTACATCTGCTAAGAGAGAAATATCTACTACAACCATATAAACATGAAATATTAATGTAATTGTTTGAAAATGTAATAGACTTTATTTGTGAGCTATGCTGGTGAAGGATAAAAAATGAAACCACTTCCTTAAAATTCATCAAAATTGTCCGAGTCAGATTTTAAGAACCTATATAAATATAGTTAGTATAAATATTAGTTATATAACTTTAAACAAATAATTTGGGTATTTTTTCTCTAAAATTGTAATTTTCTTTATTTCTTTTCCTTATAACATTTATTAAATAGTAAAAAGAATAGAGGGTAGTTATCCTTTAAAGTACGTACATTATAAATATTCAAAAGTAATAATAATTAATTTCATTAAAGAATTACAAGAAATTATGGTTTATTAATTGGGGTTTATTAACTGGGTAGTAAAATTATTTACATATAAAATAAAATATGATTTTAATGACAAAAATCTAATTAAAATAGTACTGAATAAAAATACGGTTACTTAAACACTAAGGAGCAATATATAATCATAGTAGTCATTTTTTAACAGATTTGACAAAATAATGATTATTTTAATAAACATTTTATTTGGACTTAAATAAATGTAAAGGAATACAACTGATCTAAAAAAATATTCATAATGTACAATATTAATATTACGTACACCTAATGAATTTTAACTACATTATCACCAATTACAGCTCTAATTTATTTAAATTAAATAAAAACAATCTTCTTTTTTAAGAACATAAAAAAAAGAATATGGTAAAATATAATTTAAAATAAATTAATAAATAGGCTATGATTATTCTTACTAATGTTAATTCTTTTTTCTAAAAATTGTGTTCTGATGTAATTAGATCTCGTGGATGAAAATTACTCTTCCTTGTTTTATTTATTTATTTTATATCATTAATAAACAATAACAACGTTTCAAAGTTGTCACCCCATTATCAGGTATCTACAAAAGATTCTAAAATTCATCCTATGCATGCAAAAATTAATAAATACATTACAATTTCTTGTTTAAATTTAAAAACAATTACCTGATTAAAAAATTTCATTTTAAATAACATAATCATATGTTTTCCTTATTAGTCTTAAAATTTTAACAATTAACATATTGTTGTCAACAATATAAATATTAATAATTGGATATAAGGATATCTGAAATACCTTCCTAAAAAAAAAAAAAATAAAACAGGAAAGAGTACCTTTCATTCACAAAATCTGATTACATCAATGAAACTCGTACAGCTGATAAGTAACGAATTTTGTTTAGTTTGTTTCCCTGTTGTAATAAAATGAATGCATTGACTTTTCTTTTCAAACATGAAATTGAATGAGTAGTTATTAATACATTATTTACAGTTGTTATTTTTAGCTATTTTTTTCACTTACCTGTGTATGAAATATAAATGGTAAGTACATATGTACATATGTATATTAACATGTAGGAAGATTTTAAAATCGAATTTTCATCGAAAATACAAGTTTTAAGATCTAATGAATAAAAAATAAATAAATAACAGAGTAGTTTTTATCAAACTCGTAGCATGAATGCAAAATTAAATGTTTTATATTATGAATTTCAGCTGGGTTCTATTCTTGTTTCAATTGGCTAATAGGGCTTTAATGCCAAGTAGAATAGCTTCCCCACAATACTTTAAATTGTTTCATGGAAATATCAACTAGATTTAACTTCTCTCATTATGCTTAGTATTAAAAATAGATAAATATAAATGGAAAGAATATGATAATTAACTAAAGTAGAACGAATGAGAAATATTTTCTCAGACTGAACAAAAAAGTTCCGGAAATAAAACTAGAGATATTGACTTATTATATACCGTTGTATAACTGAAAGCGTAAATGGTAATATAAATTTATAAAAAATTTATATATAAACTGAAGCTACGAATAAATATTTTTTACGTTTTCATGGTTTTAGGTCAGTTTTGATTTTCGTTTATCGAAATACGAATTCATTAATAATAAAGTAGTAAATTAATTTATATTAAAAATAGAGTGGTGAGGGATTATTGCGTGCAATATATTAGATATTTTCTCATTTTGATATTCCTTCAATAAAATTACTAAAATGCGTGTTTGAATCAATGATATGGGTCCATTGCCCTTCAATATATATATTAACAATTCTCGAGTGACATAATATCTCTCCTTGTGATTTATTTTTTATTTTTTATTGTTGATATGAAACGTGTTTTCTATACTATTCATTTATGTGATCCAATCTGCTCCAGCTGTTTGCTTCGATGATGTATGGAATACGTTGGCTGGTTATATATTTCTTGGTATTGGAGAAACAAGAATATCCCATGCAAGTATTATTTGTTATCATCAGTTTTGGCTCTACTTATGTTCTTTTTTTTTTTTAAATACCTTATTATTGGATAAATGAAGTTAGGTATTAAGGTGGACTTCCCTAGCCGAAAGAGAAATCCTAGAGAGAAGTCAGTGAAGCAGAAAAGGGAACGGACGAGCTGTGATTAACCGGCGACTATTGTTTCAGGAGTCCTTTCATATTTGGCCACCTCTAGATCCAGTTCAGTTCAACTTACACATACCTATCTCATTGTCTCCAGGCTTTATGGCTCCTGTTCAAGGCCCGGAGTTTGGACAATGCCAAGCCTCCAGGCATAAAGTGATGGAAGTATTATAAGCCAAACTGGAGGATCATTATTACTCCAAAGGTTTAAACGTTATAATAGAATCACAATAACGAAATCTATTAATGCATAGTCAAGCTGGTGTGAACTTTCTCCTTTGGGAAGTTCAGTCCAACTAAATAGATTTTTTTTTTTATTCTAAAATTTTTATTTAAGAGTAATGGAAAAAGCTGCCATTATTGAGGGTAATAATTATTATAGTTCTAAATTTTCATTCATACTATATATACAGCCTAAAACAAAGAAAACATAAAGGATAATATACAAAAAATAATATGATAAAATGATAAAAATAAAATACACAAGATAAAGCTAATTAAGTTTAAGTAAAAATCAAAAATACATCTGACACATTTGCACTTATGTACAATATTTACACTAAGTATGGGAGCTTCCAACCAAGCATTTCTCCCCTCACGTTGAGGTAAAGCAGATCTCTAAGAGATCCCAGCGCTTTTCTCCCATCTACATCACTGGTATTAAATTCCAGTATAGAGTGAGTGAGAGTGCTAGAACCGCATAACTCAGGACTTGAGCACAGTTTACCTGTTTGTGGGTAAATTGTGTTTTAATATTTAATTATTATATCTATTCATTGATATTTGTATGAACACGAAACGTGTTCTCCATATCGTCTTGAAATCTAAGAATATTTACTCTGATATTTTACTGATGAATCACTAAGGGACCACAGATTTAACGGGACAATACATCTACAGCTATGCCGTTCCATTAAGTTATTTTTTAAAAAACTTCGTACCAACTTTATTTTTTTTCGTGAAATTTTAGAATCATTAGACATATATATTTGCATGCGTTAGTAATTCTGAAAAGCAGAAAAAGAGAATAACAATCTTCTAGCCTTATCTAATGGATAGTTACCCTGAACAGAGCAGGCAAGGTAGGTAGGTATCTTAGTATATTTTTTAAAATATAAACAAAGAAAACATTTGATGACCAAATTATATTTTGTTTTGGAGATGAAAATATAATACATTTTCTAAAATTTGTTATTGTTGTTTTTAATGCTTATCTATAGAGGAAAACCTGGAAGGATCCTACTCTACCTTTTAAATAACGCACTGTTAGGCAAGTTGGACAGATATGATGATCTATGAACATCTTTTTTTAATAGCATGAGAAGTTAGCTGTTACTAAAGGAATTCAGCATAATTAATCTGAATTGGAGGTGTTTCAAAATTTTTACTTTTACATCTGAATATATGAAATATACAGTGAAAAGAAGTAGTGGGATCGTCAACAATTTCGAATTCGAGTTTTTGACGAGGAATACAAGTTTTAGATTGAGCTCAATAACCAAGTCTCGTAAAATGGTCTGTGTCAGTCTGATCAACTAGTTCAAAAACAAACATTTTTACAAAACAGAAATTGCATATTTTAAAATGGATTTTTTATATTTCTACAATTTTTTTTTAAAACGGCTCTAACGTTTTATATTAAACTACACTCTATCAATCGATCTTTCGTATCAGCTAGGTATATTCCTCATTAAAATATATAGAGATTAAGTATAATATTTTCAAAATAACTTCTTTTTAAGTATCTTTCGTTTAATTTAAATCATCAAACATTTCGCATTGTTTGCAGTATTAAAAATATATTAATACCAATTATGAAAGAATTTAATGATCAGCTAAAGGAAGAATTGAGACAGAGGTTATAATCGTATACTATTTAAATTCCTATTAAATGACTTTTTCGATTATTTATTTTATGTTCATAACACTATTGTGATCTATATTATTAAAGTTATAGGTTTATTCTGTTAATTATATCTTAAAAGTTCGTTTCAAATTAGCAGTTCTTTTAAAACAAAATATGTTTTAAACACTAAGAAAAATAAAGAAAAATAAACCAATCCATCAGGATGTCAAGCCCTGGGGTACCTCCAGTCTCAAATGCCGTAGAAATGAGGATGCACAGACCAGGCTGAGAATAGGTCACACGAGGCTCACCCACTCCTATCTCATTTCAAAAGAAACGCCTCTGAACTGCCAGTATTGCAACAATAATCTGACAATAAGCCATTTTTTTTTCCAACAATGCCCATGTTTCACACCACACCTCAATAGCTTGACTAAACTCAGATATTTCAAGAACCCTCGGAGACGATGATAAAACGATAGAATTAGTGTTTCAGTTTCTAAAATCACAACATTTACTGACAAAAATATAATATTGAACGGAAGAAAAAAAGAATAATAATAATAGAATAAATAAATAAAATAATAAATAATCAAATTAAAAAATAAGTAAAATTAATCGAATATAAGCAAAATTAAAAAAAATATAAATGACGTTGATGAACAATGAATTTTGGCGCCACTAAACAAAAAAACCAACCAAACCATCAATAGCTTATAAAAGAAGAATTGTTTACAACTATGATGTAGTAACTTTTATGAAAGATTAATTAAGTCGGTAATAAATTTTAAAGGTTAATATTTAAAAGATTAATTTTTTCTCTAGTTTATTTTACAATCCGGAGTTTACATACGAAGTTGATTATAGATCAAATAGGTTTTAGAATAAAAAATCTATCCATGACCTTCTTTAAGCCTGTAATACCGTATATAGTATTATAGAAGGACATGGATTTTTCTCTCCCAAATAATGTCCTGTATATACCATATTTAGCTTTCGGAACGAATCCATTTCCCGAATGAAATAATCTCTTTCCCTTAATATTCATGACCTTAACGAAATATTTTACATAGAGCTCTCAACTTCCCAACTGAGGAACTAAAAATGTTTTCTCGCTGTCAAGCCGAATTGAATACTTTTTTAATCTATTCTATGAAAGCAGTCTTTTCTAATGAAGTGGTTCAACCTAGACCACTTCACTAAAGCGGGGTTTAGCGTGTTCCTTCAACCGTGTCGAGAAATATTTCAAAACATCATATCAGCACAAGAGGAAACCGTTTAGAGTAAACTTCATAGAATTTTATTCATAGAACTCTCTTGTCCAGCTTTTAAAATTGCATCTCTATTTTTCTAACTATAAACTTTTAAAGATGACAAACTTTTGATCTAACGTGCTTAACAGTTTCCATAATATTCTTTTTATTTTAATGTATGTTAAAAAATTCAAGTATTGATAGGTTTCTTTTTATTTAGACTTTAACTAAATAAGAATGCAGAACTTTACAATACCCTAGAATGTAGCAGAAGCTAAAATATTAAGTACATGTACATTATTTCTCTATGTTTAAGAAAAGATGAAGCCTTGAGATGAACCCGAAATCCCATATATCAAAGGAAACCACTCGAAGGTGGAAAGGAGAAGGAAATAATTCATAAATAATGCCAGGATTTATTTTCCGTCCCTTTGTCATGGCGGGTAGTTTTCGAAATTTCTGGTTCTTTGTGCTTGGGTCAGCATTCCAATACAGTCACTTCGGTACTATATAAAATGCTATGAAGGCAATTCAATATCTTTCATCATGAAGTAAGGGTGCAGGAAAAATATGAATATATTGAGATGTCAGCATTTTTAAAATAAACATATCGATATTATATCCGATTGTTTTTCTCCTAACGTCGTAACATCGATATTAAAATTTTACTATGGAATAAACATGTTAAATTAATTATATTATTTAATAAAAAAATTTGATCCTTTTTTTTTACTTTATTTTTTATCTTTATTGCAGTACTAACTCATCTTCCACCTTCAATAATGTATAATATATTTTTTATAAAATTCATTGTTTAAATTGACCAGCTCTATAGTTAAGTTATAGTAGGTGACGTGAAGAAACTAAAAAGAAAAACAAAATGGCAGATGAAATGATTATCACAATGTCAACGTATATATTGTTGGGTATGGGTAGATAAATTGTTGGGTGATAAAATGTATCAACACAGCAATGATAAAGGAACTAGGAGAAGGATCCCAATAAAACGGTAATAGTGCAGCTAGCAGCAAAAAAACAACCCAATTTCGACTTTAACAATAAAATAATTTTAAATGAAGACAATAATACGTTGAATAGAAAAATGAGTCAATGAATAAAAAATTAAGTCAATTTATATATCACAAAATATTAATTGTATAGTGAATTTTGAAACATACACAGGAAATTTAGAACAACACTATGCTGAAATTTTAAACAATATTAATTGATGAAAAATATGGGTACATTTTATGTTACTACTAACAATTAACCTTGATATAAATTTAAAAAATAAGAATTTAGACCAAAATAAAGTTTGAAATAAATCAATTTCAACGTGACGGTTAAAAATTTTGAGTGATAAGAAAGTGACATTAGTGTGAAGTTAATCTGTGATTGAAACTTTTATAATTTAATAGAAAAGTAACATAATAGGTAATTAGACACAAGATAAGGTATGCTTGTTAATAAATTAATTTGATTATCTATTGTATTATTGTTTCATAGATTGATCTGACTGAAATTAAAGAATCTGGACAGAATATTCTTCAAAAAGTTTTAATTTATATTTAAGGTACACTAATTTATTAGTCATAATGTTTTTCCAAAAATTATTAAAAATGGATGTATAATAAAAGCTGTTATTTGATAGATTCTACTCGAGGATGGCCGAATTAGCCGTAACGTTGAAGAAATTTAAAGAAATAAAAAAAAAGTATTTTGAGATTTAACTTGGATACAAATTATCTTATTTAAACATTATATAATATATTTTACAGTAAAAAGACTATGTCAACATATCAATTAGTTTAAAACTAACAATATTAACCACATAATAATATTAAAAATATTAACCACAGCGCATTATTAAACAATTTTTTTTAAATAAATAAGATTTGTCAAGAAGGACACATAGGAATAAAATGTAATATAGAATATGATATATTTTATATATTATAGAAATATGTTGATAATATGATTTTTTTTCTATATTTTTATTAGTGATCAAATTATTTTTTTACATAATTTATACATCTTGTTGTGACAGAATATCTCAAATGTATCACAACCATATTTTTTTATTGTTTAATTTTTTTCATCGCCACGTAGTAATTTTTAAGCCACGAAGTTTAAAAATTAGACGTTATTGTTATTTATATTTTTGATAAACTATTGACTTAAAGTATTTGGATGAGGATTGATGGCACATTTTGTATCAGAATATATAATATAATCAGTAATTTTATCTTGAAGTTTGAAATTCAGAATCCTACAACGTAAAAATCAATTTAGATCTCGGCAATTCCAAAGAAGTTTTACATATTTCTAGTATTATATATATTGCATAAAGTCTACATATTTCCTTGGATTAATTTTTGAAAAAATGGTATGATAAAATAAATTATTCTTATTTGATTCCGATGCACTTATCTAGTTTACGGCATAGCCAGGCTGATTTGTTTATGTGAAATTGGCGATGAGATATAGCCTGCCAGTTGGAGTGGAACCCAAACCACCCTTTGATCATGGATGGCATGCCGCATTGACAGCCTATATTGATCACTTAGTGCATGTCAGCTCTTTAATCAAAGGCCCTTGTTAAACGAGTTGTAGAATGAAAAATAAATGCAATCCAAGGCTGCATTGGAAAATGTTGTACAGGACTTGTTTGTTTTTACGTTATATATATTTTTTTCTCCATGTAAACCATTAGTGTACTGTCAATTTCACGTCAGTATCTGGAATTAATAGAGGGCAAGGTGAAATAGGTTTTGAGATTGAATTATAAGCCTGGTGCTTTGCACAAAGTCCAGCAAGGGACTAGTGCAATATTCCTTGCTTTCAAGTGCATAGGAAATATGATCTATAACAAGAAGGCTTCGTTGAACTGTGGAATGTGCTGGTTAAAATACAAGCTAGTGTGAAGGAACATTTTGGGAATCGAGTATTCGTAGGATTCGTTTGTCAAGGATTTTTACAAACATTTTTTAAAGGATCGAGAAATAAATACATATCAAATGGAGGTTTTATATAAATTATTCCTATACATTTTTCTGTATACATATTTATTATTGAATTCATATATTTTTTGTATAACGCATATTTAATATATTTTTAAATACCATTAGAATAAAATCAGTTGGAAGGAATACCGGTAATGCTATAAATAACTAATACACAAATAAATAAAACCTTTGGAATATTAAGTCTCAAAACTACTATTTGCGATATGGGTACTTTTTCCAGCCGTTTACTCAATTATTTTATAAGTATTACGATTTCGTAGTTTATGTTGTGATGTTTTTTAAATCTGGAAAAACGCATTTTCATTAAGAAAAAAAAACTTTAATTAGTATTCTACAAAAACTATGACTGAGAAGAGATATCACTAGAATGATGCATTGATTTTTTTAAGTAAGAAAAAGGGGTTAAGATCGTATTTTCTTTGTGTAACGAAATATCATATTTTAAGCGCCGATATTAATTAATGATATAATTGTTACGACAACCCAATAATGAGTCTAGATCAGTTCAAAAAACCTCTGCCAGTTGGCCCGGCTCTGAGATTCCAGGTTTGTAATTCTTAATAGTCCACAGACACTAGGCCTTCCTACTCTTGTTGTCCTATGCATTTCTTCTGCTCTGAGCAACTTGGGAATCCTGGAGTCATCTATCTAACAGGCATGGCCTAGCTTAGCAGTCAGATCTTAATGAACTTGATCAAAATTGTCTTTTAAAATAGTTCTTGCAGTTCTCAGTCCTATTATTGGTGTCAGACATTCGTAGATCCAAAGAAATTCTGAAGAATCATCCACTTAAAAATTAAAAGTTTTCTTTCATTTCGCTTGGTGGTAGCCCAAACTTCTGAACTGTACTGTGACGTATAAACGTTTTGTAAATACTAATTTTAGTTTTGCTGCTGAGACACTTGCATCGTAGATGTTTTGTTTGGTTGAACAAACATCGATTAGCAGCAGTTATTCTCCTTTCGATTTCGAGGCTGACATCATTCTTAGAACTGCATTCTGTGCCTAGGTACATGAACGATTCAACCTGCTGGAACTTATATGCTCTTATTTCTAGGAATAATTCCTGAGTCTCCCTACCTGAATTTCATCGTCTGGTCGATGATTGGGAGTCTAATCTATTTTTTACATTACCCAAAGTCATAAAGGGCTTTTTTTGGGTGTGCACTGATCTGACCCTGAGATCAAAGTCATCCTTATGACCTAAAAAATTGACCAAACTGGAAAATATAGTTATGGTTGTTTGAATTTCAAAACAATCCAACTTTCTCAAATTTTGTTACAAATTCAAATTTGCTAATTATAGTTATGAAAAATAAGAACAATAATTCAGCATACTTATCAATCGATCAACTTATGCTTTCTGAATTTAAAATTTGTTTGCTTGTTTTCGTAAGATATTTAAAGAGAATCCACGACCTTCTGAATCATTGCATGTTTTTTTTCAGGCATGTTAATATTTCTAAGAATTGAATTTCAATTTTTAAATTTGTTACTTCATCATTCTTTATTATTTTATCTAGTTACATTAAATAAAAGAATTTAGTGGTCAGATTCATTTATTTCTTACAAATATTACTTATCTATTAGAAACTATAGTTACTAAATTATTATTAGATCTTAAACTAATAATTATATTTCACATAATACAAACATTCTGATTAGAGTTGTTTAGATATGTGAGAATTATTTTCCTAATGATTTCATAAAAAAACTGTTTCTTTTCATATTAATTGATATTGGATGCGAAAGTTCCATTTGTTACTTTACACTAATGTTTTTGTTAAGGTTAGGAAATGGATTTTGATCCTATCAAAACACCGGAGAACTTTGGGCTTACCTCTAACCCACATCCGTAGCCTTCAGAACCGCTGTAATAAGCCAGCGTTTATCAAATGCATATATAGATAACTTTGTTCATCTATTAACTTTAATTGTAGGTATATAAAACTTATTTTCTTGACTAATGTAGTGTAATTTTTGTGGGTCTTGAAGGATCAGTCAATAATACAACTATATTAAGGCCACATTTCACAACTTTATTTGTAGGGCATGACTGAAGATTGCGAAATGTCGTCTAAATATAGTTTTATTATTTACTGATCCTCAAGACTCACAAAAATATTGTGTATGTAAATAATATATATTTAAATTGAAATAAAAATTTAAAATTCTACTGGAATTGGCTTTTACCTTGTATAAATAAACTTATGACAGATAGTTATGGTTTACTTAAGGCTTCTCCCATTGACTGACAGCATTGGAGACGGTTCGAAGTCGGCCAGAGAGTTGTCTTTTATTTCGCGGCGGTCCCACGAAATGAAAACATAACCTTGAACCTTGGACTATGGCTAGAATAGATTGGTTGCATGTAGACAACCTCCTCCCCTTGCCCATATGCCAAATTCAGAAAGGGGATCATTAAAAAAACGTAAAGGAAATAAAGAAATACGAAAAACGATATAATCGAAAAACATATATGAATAAAATAAGTAGAGTTTTATTTTTACAATTCAAATAATTGATTCTAACTGTATCATTATTATTTTCTGACTATAAAATACTTTTAAAATAATGTAAAGAACTTCTTTTTACTAGATAAATGTTAGATGTCCTTGATCTACATTCAATATTAAACATTTAGTTTAGCTAATTAGTAGAAGAAACAATTCAACTGAGATAGATTCTCAAAAGAAAATTGCAAAAGAAAGAGATTTCTTTAATAAAAAGGAAAATAAAGTAAATAAATAGGACGAAGAGTCTTTTGATTAGCGCTAGGAACGGTAGGGGGAGGGGGAGACTTGATATAATCAGACCTGGAAAGGTCTATCAATAGGACCCAACCTTAAACTCTCTTGTTTTCCGGACCTCAGTCAAGCAACCAAACCCCTGAGGATTTATACACAAGATTTATTCCTCTCATGAATAATCAATGAGACATCCTGAGGGGAAAAAAAGAGAAAACACAGACAAAAAAAAAAACCTAAACAGAACTCTAATAAATCTTTGACTTTCTGCTGTCTCAATATAATTTTCAAATCACATAGAAGAAAACTGTATAAAAAAGACTACAACGAGCATTGTAATTTTCTGCTATTCTGGGCAAGTTTGGTCCACAGTCTTTGGAATCACTACAACATAAATCATTTTATGCTATGCTTTTATTTCTAAATTAAAATTGCTAATAATTCTTAATTATTAATAACACCTCTATAATAATATCATTGAAATTATTTTTCTACTCTATTAATATAATTCATAACTACGAAAATCATTTCACCCAGCCAATAAAACATTGGAATATTTATGCCAAAAGTTTAAAGACAAATAAATCGGTGGTTTCAGATTAAATTCTGGAAATAAAAATAACAAAACCTAGTCCTGCCCAAATAATAGTTCAAGGATACCAAAGAGGGCTAATAAATAAATCATGACTCATTCTAAACCTATTATTTAACCATTTTAAACAACAAAAGTCATAATAGTAATTTAATTTTATTGAATTATGTAATTTCTCAAATCAATAAACCTTATGGAAAAAAGGAAGATAATAATCAGTAATAAATTTGTATAAAAAAGACCGATGATCTAAATGTGACTAAGCCTAAAATTATTACCTTGTTTGATAAGAGTTTGAATATAAATTATACATTGATAAATGTTGAGAGAATTGTATGAATTTCTCTCCTTCAAACATGATTTCGGATATTTTACAATTTTTTTTTCAGGATTTCGTTTTAATCCAATGTTTTCAGCTGGGATTTCACTATCCTTGAAACATATTTATCATATGATTCTGTATATTTAATTTATAGGTAAAGTAGGTTACTTTGAACAAGATTTTTGAATTTTTTTCATCTAAATGATTAAATGATGACAAGTTTCTATTATTATCTTGTGGCTAATTCACATAACTAGATTGTCTCAAACGTTTGAGTTGTTAATACGTTTTTTTTGTTTTGATTTATTTTGAATTCTTCATTCATCCATTTATGTCACAGTAATATCGAAAATCAGTCAATTTGATGACAGTACAGAAGTCGATATACACCTGATTAAGCTGCTGGGACAAAAAATGACATTCAAGTGAATACATTAAAGTCAAACAAACACAACATAAAAAGGAATATTGATTTTTTTTAACGTAAAAAATCAAATAGTTCTTATTTTTAGATATTTTGTTTAGCTTCAGATTGACTTACCAGTAGATTAATTCTGAGCTAGATCTTAAAACAAATCGATATCTGTGAGTTCATCTCTAATATCGATCTTCTAGGAAATCAAACTAACCCAAATTTAATTTAATGGTGAAGTGTGAAAACTCAAGAATGTGAAAGATGATCATATATGGATTCCTCTTCATTATGAAATAATATAATAGTAGGTTCAATTGAATTTATAATTTTTTCATTCTAGAACAATATTTAATTCTTCCCTGATTACTGTTAAATTTTTTTTAAGCATTTGTTTTAATTAATCTTTTTTTCCAACCACTGCATTTTAATATATATAATGATTAGACTTTTTTTTAAATATCTTTATTGAAATTTACAACTGTATATTACATAATACATTTAGTAAATATGATCTTAGTTCAAAGGGAATGTTACAGGCGTTTAGAGCAACTACCCATTGGTAGCACTCTAATGACATTTTACATAAGCTGGTCTCGTGGCCATCTTCTTTTCAGGCGCCTCAGAGAATTCCCAGGAATGGAAGAGAATGCAAGGTTAGAAACTAGCGGTTTGAGTGGTTAGGGAGTTTATAATGGAAGGAGTGATATCTGGTTCGGGCTTGATCGGTTACATAGGGAACATTAAGGTCTTTATGTATGATTTTATTTGTGACAAAGTAAGGAACATTGAGGATTTTATGAAGGATTTTGAATTGCAAGGATTGAATACGAGAGGAATTAGAAGGTTTAGTGGAGCCCCAAAGCTCAACTCTTGTCCAGATTGGCCTTAGATCTACATAGTCTGTAATGAGTTGGCAGATTAGACCGTTTGTCTAGTAAGTGCTGTAATAGTCGAAATCGACGTGCAGTTTCCTGTCTTTTTAGTCTTGTGTGAGGATTCCAGATTAATAGTTTGTTCAAATGTAGTCCAAGGTAGCGGATCAGTTCGACAGGGGTAAGAATAACATTATTAAATGAAACTGTAGGCCAGTCAGTAGGTTTATGACGAAGGGTAAATGTGATTATGATTAGACTGAAGAAACATTTTACAATAATTTATGAGTACAACTAACTATTTATTAAGAACAGGTTAATTCATAAAAAATATCAGACTAACTTATCTTAATAAAGAAATTGTTTTTAAAACTTTCTTGATCATAAAATTATTTATCATTATTATTTACAGTTGGCAGATAGCTAACTTATATATAACAAATAGTTAGTTCAAAGAGTATTTCTTGTTTTAAGAGCATTTGCTATTTTTTAAAATTTGATTATGTTTCTTTTATCTTTTTTTAATATTCTGTATGTAATAGCATTAACATGTTTCAATGTTAACTCCACCTTACATACATATAATATATGATTTATAATTATACATATAATAAACTCCTTTTGCACAGGGATGCGAAAGAAAAAAAAATTATGTTTTTGTTTTTTAATTTATAAAATTCTCATAATTTTAAATCAAATATAGTTCTGTTTTATTAGAATAAATAGGCAGTCCTTCCATTAGATAATAAAATTAAGTATAACTTAATTTTTATTTATATACACGAACAGATTTAAAAAACACACCCGTCAATTTGTAAAATAAAATTAAACAGCAGAACTTAAAGTTAGTTCTTTTAGAACTAAAAAGAATTAATTATATGCAATTGCACATAACCAAGCAAGCAACCACACCACTCAATAATGATTGTCTTAGCACAATAACGAATAAATATCAAACAACTGAGCAATGATCTAATGTACTCCATGTTCCAAGTACAACAGTCTCTATTCTATTTTTTATTTTGTTTCATCACTCCCGTTATATTAATTACATACAACAAAAAAATGTGATTTTCTTTCGAAGCCTATAATTAAATAAATTTATTTTGGGCTATATGTTACTCTTTTACAAGACGTATACGAGAGGATAGCGATGATTAGCACCCTAAATGACTATCGGGCTGAGACCTGAGGGAGCGGCTGATATTTCACGGTTGGCTCGCCACACTCGATCAGCTGACTGCACATTCATCTTCTTTCCTGTTAGCCTGTCCTCCCTCCATCCATCATACAATCGCTGCCGCGACAGTTTCTCTCTTCCTTACTGTAGTAATTCACTTCTGCTCCTTGTACTACCACCAAACCGTCGTCTCCTACTTTCATCATTCTCTTTTCCTTCCGTGTCGCCGAAGGTGATTTAAATTAATTGTTTTCTGCAGTAAAGTTTAAGACTGTGGTAAGCTGGATTGAAGAAGAGATTGGCGATATCTCATGGTACCTTACCTTATGTACCCATTTGTGGTCGAATCGTAAGATGTTCACATCTGAAGTTATCATCGTCATCATCAATAAAATAGACCCTAGTTATAAACAATCAATAATAGATTTTACGAAAATGTTTCGCTTTTGGTAATACCATGTAACGTTTTTCATCCTTTGTCTATCTGTACTAATATTTTCTATATATAGTTTTCCATACAGTCTACTAACAATGTACCTTCAAAAAGGATTATGTGCCTGGCACTGATATATATGTATGAATCATGGAGTTTGGGGAAGTCATCCTGCCTTGTACAGATCTTACCGGTCACCTGAATGTTTTGAGATTTACGTACGAAGATATTTACGACTATCCCCTTTATCATTGAAACGTAACATTAAATGGGATTAAGTAAAATAAATTTGTGTTAAATTTTCATCTAATTTTGAATTTTAAAAATCTTAGAAGTAATGTACATGATAATCCTAGTCTTATGTTTAGTTAATTAAACACAAAATTTTGAGTCGTGCATCCGAGTTTATGCTGTATATAATCCTCATAAGACCATTAGTTACATGCGGTGAAGAAAGGTTGATCCCCAACAAAAAAGCACCAATCTGCTAGATAGATTTGAAAGAGTTATTTTTAGTAGAATCCTAGGACCCGAATGTGAGAAAAGTCGTTGAAACTTTTTAGCTCTTCAAGAAATAAGCATCTCATCTAATATTATGATTCACAGAATAAATTAGCTGGGCATATGAGGATGACCGATGAAGGAGTGGTAAGTAGGTCATAGATGAGCGTTGCTGGGCCCACGTATTAGGCAGGAGGGCTAATTGGGTAGACATCTTCGGCACCTGAAGATTTGTGTTACCCATGATAGAGAAAGAAGGTTGGAGGCTGCTGAATACGCCAAGGACGATAGAAGAAAAATAAGTCTTACGTTTAACTTTTTTAATTTCTTCTGTTCCCTTGTTATTTTTCAAGCCAAGTTGTTGCACTTGATCTCTCATCCAGATTTGAACATTATCGAAGTTATTGGGTGTAATGTTTTTGTCAAATAGATAAAATATCAATTTTGGTTAATTTAAAGTTTTCCTCAGCTATGAAATTATAACATTTCTGCTTCAGTAATGTTGTCATCTAGTGCAGTTCATGAATGAAATGGTGGATTTGGAATTCGCAGAATGCTTACCTTTAATTTCTCGAAGATTCTTGAACTTAAGAAGAGAGCTGATGGGTCTATAAGATCTGTCCTTTGGTTTATCTATCGTGGTAATGTATGCTTACTTCCATTCTAAAGAGAATTCTCAAGTTATGGACATTGTATTATTAATACGCATTCCCTTAAGCCGAGTTTTAGTGTTAGCATTTTCTCGAGCATTCCAGCATTTCTTAAGTCATGACGAAGGGTTACTTTTTTAAGTAACTCTCTAATTTCTTCTTTACAATGAGTATCGGAGTGATGCAGAACAGCAATTGTGAATCTTGAATGTCTTATAATGTTTAGTTTTGAGAGTGTATCTTTCGTATTTAATGTAATTAAAATGTATGATGTAAATGCAGGAGGAAAAAGTGAAAATTCAGTAGATGGAGTGAAAAATAATATTGTTTTAAGATTTCAATCTTCAATTTTACAAAAAAAAAAAAAAAATGTCTCAATTTTGATCAGTCTCGCGTTGCTGAATTATACAATATTGTTTACATTCAAGGTCATATTACCCTACAAGATATTACTCATATTTGATTATTATTAACTTACTCTGGAGTATGCTTCGCTCAACGTGATGCATGTTAACACGTCTGATGAAGGGCCAACCTGTAATCCTTTAACTAATCCTCTAATCCTCCTCCTGTAAGATGATGGTTTCATCAGTGTAGTTCCCTGATAGGCTCTGTCATTTCTTTTGTTCCTCTCTTCCAATTTTCCCAACTTCCGTCCACCCTATCTTTTGTTTTCCCCTTCATTTCTCTTTTAGCCGACCTGCTTTTCTTTTTTTTTTCTCTCTCTCTCTCTCTCCCTTATTATTCTTTTGAAAGGTATTTTCGTCCCCTATACATTTGAACAGCTCAAGCATGTTAGATTATAACTATAGAAGAGAAACAAACTTTTCCAATACTACAATCTTATAAATAAAGAATTTGAACCGATTCAGTTCTAATTCCTTAAAATATCAGTTGAACGTATTTAGTTAGTTTTAACTGACTCCATCCACAGGTAAGCTATTTTGATGGATGATGATGTATAAAATTATTAAGTCTTAAATACTAATATACTTAAAAGTGTACTAGGAAATAACAGCTCAATTCTCCATTTAGATATAGTTTTAAGAGTCCCAATAAACCTTTTAGTACAAGAGCCGAAGAGGAGAAAAAAGGTTATCTCACCCCAATTTCTGATTACTTTAATGAAAACTATGTATAATTAATGGTCAAAATTGATGAGTCTGCCAAGTATAGGTTGGGGGAATAAAAAATGGCAGCTGTTTCATGCAATTAAAAAAACTAATTTTTCATTCGGAGCTCTATATCTTAAAAAGTAGGAACAACACAAGAAAACCTAAGAGAACGTCATTTAAAGAAGAGTAAATTTCCTAAAATATGAGCCCTAATAGAGTTATTTACGCTAAATAGTTTTCGAGATATAGCTTTTTAAAAAGCAACATTTCGCAAAAATGTTGTATGGCACGTACTGTAAGATCAGTAATTAATGAACTTATTTTGAAAAACATATATCTCAAAAATCATTTGACGTACAGATGTCTATTAACACTCAAATTAAAGCTAGTTCAATGGGCTATAAGGTAGTTTATGATGTTTAACTTTGTAATAGTTTACATGAAATTTGCTAAAATAAATTGATTTATAGTTATTCGGACAAATTTTCATTTGCCAAAATTATATTCATAAGTGAATATCATAAAAACTACTACCCCTACGAAGATAAGTGTCATAAACTACTTTATAGTAAGTTAAATTCCTTTATTTTGAGTGTTGACAGACATATGTGTGTCTTATAGATGTAGAGATATATTTTTTTCAAAAATCCAATATTTTATACGAACAACTAGAAATTAACATTTTGTGAGTTTATTTTGTCAAATATCATAAAAATTACTACTCCTACAAAGATAAACATAATAAACTATTTTGTAGTAAATTTAACTAGGTTTAGTTTGAGGGTTGGCCGAAATCAGTACGTCCAATGGTTTTTGAAATAATGTTTTTCATAAATCAAATTTATTGTCCGAGCAACTATAAATTTATTTTAGTAAATATGAAAACTACTATCCCTAGAAAGGTAAAAGTCATAAACATCTTTATAGTCCATTAAACTAGCTTTAATTTGAATGCTAAAATACATCAGTACGTCATATAATTTCTGAGATATAGATTTCTCAAAATAAATTATCTCACTACTAATCTTTCAGTAGATTGTTACGAAATTTTGCTTTTTACAAAGCTATATCTCGAGATCTATTGCACGTAAATAGCCCTTTAGGGCTACTATTTCAGAAAATTTACTCTTCTTTAAATAATGTTCTCTTAGATTTTCTAGTGTTGGTAGTTTTTAAGATAAAGAGCTCCGAATGAAAAATCGATGTTTTTTTAAGGTTTTGAAACAGTCGCCATTTTTTAATCCCCATACCTATACTTGGCGGACTCATCAATTTTGACTAGTAATTATACATAGTTTTTTGTGAAGTAATCAAAAATTGGGGTGATATACCTGGCTTTTTTTCTTCCCGGCTCTTTTACTATTTAGTTTATATGTATAATGGTAACTGCTCTAACCTATATGTATAATGGTAACTGCTCCAACCTATATGTATAAATGGTAACTGCTCCAACCTATAAAGGTTCATGGGTTTAGTACTGTGTAAGAAAGCACTGTTTTTAGAACCCCTATTACACGAGGAAGTGATTTTTTCAATAACACGAAGGCCAATTTTTTTCTCCAATTATTTATTTATGTATTTAAGTGTATTGACCGCTAGGGTCATTTACCCTGGATTTACAAAGTTAGTAGATTACAATTGACAAATTCATAAAGTTACAGTCAAAAATTTAACTAATTAAGGTAACCTACTTTAAGAGGCCGGGTGGACCCCAAGAGGGCTATGGAGCCCACAGGGGTGTCTCACGGCTGCAGTGTAACTGAAAATAGTTTTTTTTTAAACGTTTTAACATCTTCTTCATGTTTTTAATATTTTTACTACTATTGTTGCCATAAAACAAAAACAAATGTGCCATTACTTCGAGAAATCAGGTAGACTATATTTGGTTACTCCTAACATAATATTTTATTTTAGAGGAACAGAGTTAGTTAAACGTTTTAATTACATACACAAATGTTCTCAAAATTTACTAAAGCAGAAAGGAAAAAGTATTTAAATATACAATCTCCTATGTAAGATATAATTTTTTGTGAAGGTATTTTAGAAAAGAGAGTGGAGATTCAGTTGTGGCACAAGCTATAAGAAGGTTGTGCAATCCTAAACTTGAAGATCGCAAAAATAAATTAAAATATTCTTATTTCCAATTACGAAAAATAGAAACAATGTGTATTGGTCATTTGTCCTGTTTAAAAATGTTTAAGATTTATGCTTATGTTTTTTAAAACTATTATTTTTTTATTTAATAATTTTTGATTGATGAAAGGTAATAACTGAAGGTGCTCTTCTAATAAAAGATTGTAAAAAAATGACCAATATTTTTCTTGAAAGGAGATATAGAATTTATTTTTATTCAAAATATAACCTTTTCATAGATAAATACGACAAAATGTTATTGTAAATAGTAATTTAATAATAACATATGAGTATGGACCAACCAATTTAATTATGAACATACAATCAAACAATTCCAACAATTTAAATCATTCCGTAGTTATCGAACGGTTTTTTGACTTGAACTCCTGTCAGTTTTTACTTTCAGACTTCAAAGGTATTGATTACCTGATGCATAAAGGCATATTCAATTAATTACTAGGGGTAAAGTAAATAGAAATAGCCTACAAAAACCACTTTGTACTTTCCATCGTATGGGGAAATATAACCTGAAATACGGTAGTCGGATAAATGAAGGTATTTTGTATTCCGTCAGAGGATTCAAATAGTCAGGAAGAGATGAACAGTTTGTTAGGCCCCAGGTGATGTCCAACCGTTCCTACGACCGCACTGTAAATTAAATAAAAGAGGGTCCAAACTGTACACGGCTATCCCACTATACCCTTCTCTCGTCGGCCTCACTCTAATTTCTTATCCTACTATATTTCCGTTCTGAATTTCCCTCACCCTCCGTTAATTATATTTATCTAAAAGATTATGAAGTATAATTAATATTATAAGACTTAAATGTTATATTAATTATATATCAAGGTGTGACTTGATAGTAATCATATTGTTGGACAAAATAAAGTATCAGATATAAATTCTATTTAAAAAAGAGCATGAAATTACTTAGAAGATTAATTTTACAAATTTTAAATGAAAGAAAAAATTAATAATTTTTACCGACATTTCGATACCAAATTAAAAATCAAGAGTACTTTTTGTAGTTTTTAATATTTTAGATAATATTTATAGTATAGACTATATATATTATATTTAATTGCTTAATATAAAAAAAAATAAAATTATTAATGATTGAATTATTATTTTAAATATTTTAATATTTGTTATATAGGGTATTTGTGGATGAAATGAAATAGGGGTTGTGAAATAGAATGGAAAGAAAAAAATAGGAATGAATTGAAAAACTTGTACACGGATTGATAGTATGCTGTGTAATGTATTAACCCGATGTATTTGGGCAGCATGAATGAATAAAGTATTTCTTTCTCTCTCCACATGACATTACCTTTCACATCAAAAAATGTACTAATTCCTTCTATATCTCCCCGATTATCAGAAAGATATATTTTATTTATTTATTTTAAAGATTTTCCTCAATCTACACTTATTTGAAATTATTTATCAAAAACACACAATTCCTCTATATAAGTACAATAAAAATTTTACAATATATAATTGAAAACACAAAAATTGCTATATAATACAGTATTGGAATTAGAACTCTGTGTGTTTCTTGTTTCCATTGGCCTCCTTTTGACAATAATGACAAATATGTGCTTATATGAAATGGTATGTTTATGCTAAACGATAGAAACTATTTTACTGTCTATTTTTTCAATGACCATCAAATATGAACCATATGCAATTGTTGAGTTAACTCTTACGACCAGGACACAGTTATAAAACATATAGAGTTAGTCTAAAAGATCTTAAAAAAAATAAAATAAAATAAAACGTGACCGAAAGAACTCGAAACTGACTCACACCAACTTTTATTAGTATAGTTACCTAGTAGCGATCAAATATAGTATAATTGATCGTTACTACATGTAAGCCAGGAGTGTTCATCAACTATTATAACTTAGCGGGTATATTTAATTACTTTGCTGAGAGTAATACAAATCCTTTGCAATAAGCATACAAATAATACTCAATACATTTTGTTTTCGGTTGACTTTAAAGACCTTGTAGATCTTTGGCCGTCCAAATCAGCCTTCTCCTGGCCCATCTCAGGTTACTGCTTTCTAGTTTTTTGAAAGGTGGGGAGGATTACAAACGACTGTCTGATGTTGGAATCACTGGGCAATTGCTCAAGGGTAACATAGACCACATTTACAATTAAATCATTCATCATCATGATTTGATCCAGCCCATTAGTTTTCCATAAATTTTCATAAGGTCTAATTTGTATATTAGCTTATCTCTCCATACTCGGTCAAATGCTGATCTAAAATCAATGAAGACAACTAGCGTAATAATTATGAAATCCTAAGTTAATTTCCTGGGAAAAGCAAGCTATATTCTCTATAGTATATCTATATTTCATGAATCCTGCTTGACGTCGTGATAAGGCTTTCTTGTTTTTGTATAGTGCAGATAGGAGTCTCCTTAAAACCATTTTTTCCGCAACTTTAGAGAAGGCATTCGTCACTACCACTGGACGATAGCTGTCAAAAGGATTGTGTGATTTACCTGTTTAATAATCGGTATGACCTGAGATTTTCTCCAAAAATCTGGGATGTATCCGCTTTCCCAGGTTAAATTAATAAACTTTTGAATTACACTTTTAGCATTTGACTCTCCAGGTATATGGCACCTATACTAGGCGCCTTTCAACTTTTTGTGTCCTCCAAGGCTAGTGTCAACTCGCTCATGGCTCATTAATCACTCTTAGCTTCCTTGTTCCAGGATATGCGAGGTATTTTATGCTTGGGTTTGAAGTTGCTAGTTTGAGCAAAAATCTTGCAAAATTTATTGGCAATTTCATACTGCCTATATAATATTTTTAAACCATCTATCATAGGTTCATTGGTATCGGCAATATCCCTGTTAATCCTAGATAAGGACTTATATGCTTTAGTTCCATCTTTTCTAAAATCTATGTTTGCAAGGAATTTTCTATATGCTCCCTTTTTCGTCTTAGGGTTATACGATCCTTTTGGGAACCACTTGTTTTTGCTGTCGTCCTAGCCGCATCTCTTTCCATCTTCAGTTCTTCAAGCTCTGAGTAAAAGGGTATACTTTTTAATTTTACTTCTAGGTATAAATTCCACATTTGCTTATTTGGTGCATCAGTTGCTTGTAAATGTGGTCTATGTTACCCTTGAGCAATTGAATTGCCCAGTGATTCCAACATCAGATTGTCGTTTGTAATCTTCCCCAACTTTCAAAAACTGGAAAACAGTAACCTAAGATGGGCCTACCATGAGAAGGCTGTTTGGACGGCCAAAGATCTACAAGGTCTGTGAAGTCAACCGAAAACAAAATGTATTGAGTATTCGTTGTATGCTTATTGCAAAGGATTTGTATTACTCTCAGGAAAGTAATTAAATATACTCCGCTAAGTTATAACAGTTGATGAACACTAGCTTACATGTAGTAACGATCAATTATATCCTATATTACTTCTAGGTATCTATACTATAAGAAAGTCACGACAGTCTTATTATTATTATTTTTGCTACTGATTTAGAAGATAATTGTATTTGAAGAAGATGGTGATGGTTGAGCAGTGCCTGGCCAATAATGTACTGAGCCAATCTTCTCCGAGAGACACGTCGTTCCAGCGGCTCTGGTCGTGATGGATCATCAGTTGCCTCATCTCCTCGAATCGATATCTAAATACCAAAGTTTCTTCACAGTTTTGCCGACCATCTTAGGTTATTATTCTTCAAGAGAGCTTCATAATTCATTCGCTATCTTTATTTATTTAATCATATCCACGAAATTAAAAAAAAAATCAGTATGTTTCATATATTTAGTCAATTTTACTGTAAATCAAATTTGTAGTTTATTATTATTAATCACATGTATAAAATACATTGTTTTTATATTTTCTTTATCTTGGAATTTTGATTTGTTTATGACCTCAAGCGCTCTCACTCAGACTCCATGGACCCTCTATTCCAATGATGGGGTGGGGAGAGAACCGCTGGGATCTCTTTGAACCCTATTTGCCTTCCACACGGGAGTGGCTCGGGGTTCCTCGGCAGACTGTGAATATTATATATAGGTGAGAATGTGTATTTATTTTATTCTTTCTTAAATTTTATTTTCTTTGTCTTGTACATAAATTATTTTTTATTTAATTGTTAATTTTTTTTATTATTTGATCAGTTTTATTTTATTATAGTTTTGATATAGACTTATATTTTTATTTATGCATATCAAGATAGTGTTTTCTTTCTTTTATTTATAAATTTATTAATTGTTATTATTTCAAATGTAATATTCTTTCAATCCAGTGAGAACTATTGATACTTAGGTTTTTTTTTTTATTCTTCATAGTACATAGTGTATGAATAAATATTTATTCATCAATACATGATAACATTAATTGGTAGCAGATTGTATAAATTTTTTTTCAATAAAATATGATTCGTTTATAATTTTAAAGATTTTTCCAATGCCGACTTCATCGCGATAGTGCAAAATTTATTGTACATATAATTCTAATTGTATAATCTCATAAGAGAAGTATTTGTATTAATTTTGTTGTGAGATTCGATAATAGTCATATCTCTTATTAAAAGTCGCTTATGATTTTCTCTTTTGCCCTTATCATGTCTTCTTAGTTATTTATACCACATTTTTTTGTTAAATGTATAAAAAAAAAAAAAAATACAAATTGCAAGAATTTCAAATCTTGATTGCGTGATTATATAAGTTTTGTGGAAATTGTCTTACTTAATGTTAAAGTTCAATATTCCTAATATATGTATGAGTATATTTTAGTTTTAGTCATCATGTTTTAAATCTGCTCCCGAAAATGCTATGTTGACAAGCAGGAAATGACCTGACAATTATAGGAAATTATGCCATGCCAGTTGTTGGGAAAAGTTGCAACTTTAATGTTCCAACGAAAAAAAAATAACACAATAAATCTCGTTATTGAGCAAGGTACTGAGAAAAGATATCATGTAACTAAAAACTAATAACGTAGGAAATGATGTTTGAGTTATTGCGTGTATTTTATTGGGTACACAATACTTTTGTTTCACTTATTTGTATTTGACCGAACACCGACTATTTGATTAAATTCTTCAGTTGAAATCTCATGCACTTTAATAATAAAACTTAGTTTTAGAATGGGATTGGGGTTTTTTTTTTGGTTTTTTTTACGAGGGTCGGTGGAAATCTTCAAAAGACATGGATAGGCCCGTACCTATCCATGTTTGGGATTTTTACCCACTAAAACAACCGCCCTACACCTGTTCATTCCTCTCCACGGGACCGCCGCTAGGCATTACTTCATGGAGGGAAATGGCTGAGTGCCGCCTTGCTTTCCTCACATGTTTTTCACGTTTCCATGTCCTGTCTTCTAGCCCCCTCTTTCTCTCTCAACCTCTTGAGGACGACTGTGGTAAATCTCTTCACTGCGTTCCAGTGCTGAACTGAGAGTATCATATAGCTCACTACGTTTTCTGGTGTGATGCTTCCTCCACACACTCTCTCCAATTCACTTCTTTGTGCCGCAAAGCGAATCCAAACATGTGCTCCGCGGTTTCCTTGACTGTCTGACATCCAGGGCATTCTGCGGTGTTGTCCAGTTTGAAGCGGTACTGGTAGGCTCTAAAGCATCCATGTCCGGTCAACAATTGGATTACGTAAAAATTCACCTCACCATGCTGGCTGCCATACCACGTGCCCACATCGAGTATTAACCTGCGAGTACACTTTCTGGAATCTGCAGCCTCCCAACGTTGCTGCCACTGGTCGTTGGTTATTTTTTTCTCTTCCTCTCTGGAAACATGTAAACGTCGTCCATAGTCCCTGCTTCTTTCTTCAACAAGGAGTTCCACAGGCGGCATTCGGGCTATCACGCACACCGCTTCGTAGGAAACAGTTCGAAAAGCATTAACCGTCCTTAAAGAAACCCTGCAATAAACTGAAATCAATTTTCTCCTGTATGATTTGGTAACCATCGCTTCTTTCCAAATCGGAGCTGCATATAACATAATGGAGGTAACAACAGTAGCAAGGAGCCTTCGGATACTTTCTCTGGGACCTCCAACGTTTAGCATAAGGCTTGACAAATAGGATGCTACTTTAGCAGATTTGGCGCTGATATACTCCGTGTGAATATTAAAGCGGAGACTTGCATTGATCATGACTCCTAGGTATTTTAAGCAAGATTGGGAACTAATTTCGTACTTACCAACCGTAACAGTGATGGACCTAGTCTTCTTCCTGCTTGTTATTAGGAGAACCTCGGTCTTGTGATCTGCAAGTTGTAGGCCCACCGAAGACAGCCAACCTCGGACCGTAGCAACAGCGATGAGGGTAACTTCTTCCCAGTACTTCGCCGCCACTACATCTGCAACGTCATCTGTGAATCCCACAACTGTGGCTCCCTCCGCCAATGTCAATTTGAACATGGCGTCGTACATGACGTTTCACAGAAGAGGCCCTAATGGCCAATGTCTGAAAAGTAAAACAGAACTCGATGTTAGAAGTAGTCTGTAAGAACTCTCCTAAGATAGGCTGGCACTGCCATAGTTCGTAGGGCATCTATTATACAGGTCCATCTTGCAGTGTTAAAAGCATTCTTAACATCTAGAGTGACGATTGCTGCATAACACTTAGCACCACTCCTCCACCTTGTTCCTGCAACTGCTGTGCGGGCCATCTCGACTACCAATCCAACAGCATCTATCGTGGATCACTCTTTGCGAAATCGCCCTTTACGAAAAAGAAACATTTGTAGGAATGAATTCATAAATAATTATTAACATTGAATATTTATAATGTTTATTATCGGCAATAACTCTACAGAAGTAAACAATATATTTATTTAACAAGTTATGGTACCAATAAAATACAAATTGATAGAAGATATAGATAGTAATGATAATATTTCAGAGAGATTGTACTCTGTGTTGATAACTTAACTTCATTTCTAGTGAGTGGAAAAACTCCAGATAGTGTTGCAGCCACTTTCTTCCATTCTCTGTTTTTTTTTGCTGATAGAGCCATATTGCGTGAAGGGTCATCTCCGAAGGTCTCTCCAGAAGTCCTTTCGTCTACCATCTAGGAGTCTTCTAAGGTCTCTTCAGAAGTGACCAAACCCACCCCCTCCGTACTTTCGCCAGAACAACTCTCCTTTATCACAAGAGGGTGCAATTATTTCATCGATTATTCTTTTTTTTAAATTATTGTTATTGGTTGGCCGCAACACGTTCTATAAAAGTATTAGGTATGATTTTATTTTACTTTCGTTACTTTTAGTTTTTTTACTAATTGATGAGTGAATTGTATATACAACATACATTTTATATGTTTATTTATAATAATTTCAATAGATTTGAATAAATAGTGTTTTAGTAATAAAATTTAACTTACACGATTATTTTGAATATACAACTAACATCATTCCTGATGTTATTTTGTTTTATTGCCCCGTGAAGTGCTAGTTAAATTAATTTGCATTTCACGATGCTGTGAACATATTATCATATTCTGAATGTATAAGTTTATTCTGTTTGTAACATCTGCATGACCTCGAAGTAACTTTGACTGTAACTTCCTATTTCTCTATGTTTCATCACTAGTTTCTCTATTTTAGATAGTTGCATTAGTTTTAGTCGTGAAACATCATTAGCGCTTTTAGTCTTATAACTATAAATTAAGTAAGAAAAAAATAGTTTTAGTTTATGTAAAAAATTATGTCAACGAGCATTTGGAAACGTATCTCTTAGTGAGGTATAGTAAAAACAATAATTATTAATTATTTTTGGTTTATAATTTAAGAACCAAGTCATAGATTTTTCCTCAATATTTCAATATGTCAATGTACATATAGATTCAGCATAGAAACTCGTAATTTCTTTATTAACTAGTATTTAAATCCTCCATGTACTGTATAAGAGTAAGAAGAACTACTAAAAAAAAAAACATCAAATTTTCTAAAAAAAATATTAGTTTCCTTGCAATATCCAAAAATTAATTAAATCGAAATAATAAAACACTGGTTTTTCTATTAAATTGTATAATTTCTATGTACTATGCTACTGAGGCAAGGACATAAAAGTCTACTGTGTCAGTTAATAATTATTTCATAGTTTTCACAAAAAATAAATTGTTAGACCGATGATGGTACTGTTGGGCATCTCCAGGCTTTCTCCATGGGTGGACATAATATTATTATTTCTCCCTATCAAGCAAAGTACTAGATTCAAATACCACATCAACATTTAAATAAAAAAAATAGTAATAATAATATATGTTAAAGTTTATATTAGGAATGATTGCGTTCAAAATGTTATTGTACTTTAAATTTATTTTTTTATTAGTATTATTATTATTTTTTTCTTCTATTTCTTATGTTGTTATCAAACGGTTGGTATATTAGCAAATATGGAGTGTATGAGCTCTTAGATCCATATTACCATTGTATATAAATTTAAGACAGAATATAATGTTCCATACTAAAAATAATTTTAAAAAAAAAATATAGTTCTGTATTGAAATGAATTCATTGGAAATTTTGAATAGACGATAACTGAATTGAATATTCTGATGTGAACAAATGTGAAAAAACAAAAAAATGATTTACGATCAGAATTCACAGTTAGTTAAAGCTACAATTTTTAGCAAGGATTTATTGAAGTGAAAAGACAGAAACTGAACTTCCTGCTTTCAATTCCCAGGCGAGTTTCAATAATAACATTAACTAATACATAGTCAGTCTAATTAGTAACTCTGAGAACAGAAGATGAATTCAGTTTTTGTTAATAGAATTTATATTATTTTTTTATTGATGTTATTTTATTTATTAGCTTCCTCAATGGATCTTAGATGCAAAAAAAAAAGACAGCATGAAGCAAAAAATAAATAAATAAAAACTCAGTATAGGACTCTAAATTAAGCATGTGTAGATCAGTGTTACGTGAAAATTTTCTGTTTAGCGATTAACGAATAAACTTTTAATTTTTAAGAATAATCGTAATTAATTACTAGTACTTAGTCATTAATTGTAACGTTTACATCAAAAGTTTATTTATTCGGCTGTAGTCATCGTTTCCGACTTAACATTTAGAATAAAATCTATATTTTGATGGATTTATCGGTTTCGACATTATTTATTTTTATTGCACGTGGTTTTAAAATTACATAATCATTTGATTTAAAAAAACATATTCTTCAAAACATTAATAATACTTTAACACTTGAGTCGATTAATTTCAAAGGAGAAATCGTAGAATCGAAATACGTATTTCTCTGCAAATTGTTAACCTCCTTAATTTTCATAGTATTGAATTTTTTGATAAAATCAATGACCGAATGTTTAATAAGACATTATTTTTACCTGATAGCTGAGCCAGCTGGGGCGAGGGTCCCAGAGCGCTTGGTTCAGAAGGTTGTGGGTTCGATTCCCACCTGGGCTGGTCAATATTTATTTCACGGTGGCCCCGAGAAATGAACCTTGACATTCTCACTCTGGGGCTCTATAGGTTCCCAATGGAGGACGAGCCAAAAAATATTATTTTAACCATTAATCATGAGTAAAATGTTTGACTAAACATATTTCGATTTTTATTTAGATAAGATTTCCGGATAAAATAACGACCTCTGGTATTATTTAGATTAGATTTAATATAGATGTTAATATTTCCATAATTTTAATATTTTTTAAAATTTAACCTATATTATTTTTGTTTCTTACTTTTATGGATATATAACCACAATTTAGGTTCACTTGAAAATGTTTAATTGTCAGCATGCGGTTGGCTGGTCAAAGTAATATGCAGCTAATAAACATGTTGCATTAGAAGCTTTTAATTCTTTGTATATATTATTATATAAAATATATACAAAAAGTAATATGCAGCTAATAAACATGTTGCATTAGAAGCTTTTAATTCTTTGTATATATTATTATATAAAATATATTAAAAATAGTTATTTAACATTTATGAATGCGCCCCTCAGATATGTTTCACTTCGAAATGACGCTCGTTGTGCTTCGTAGCCCATGAGATTAGATTCATCCGGAAGGTGTTGGGTGATGTCCACCCACTCTGCGTTGACAGGTTGTCTCCGAGGTCACCCTAGGGACGGTATAGCATGGGTCCCTATCTCTTCTTGACACATCAGTCCGAGCTTCCCTCCCAGCCGTGTTAATTCTCAGCAGAAGAAAAACGCTTCATCATCCGAAAAAGACTAAATCGTTTTTACGTTTTAATAAAAAAGCTGAATGCCCACTTACTTGATTTTCCGAGTTAATAAAATATTAAAGTTTATTTTAAATGATTGTCCTCTAATAATTACCTACTTACAATACAAATATCACTAATTAAAATTACTAACTTCGGTCAGGCACCTTTATATTATAAAAAAATATGGTTATCAAAAAATAAAAGTGACGTCCTTCATAATCTTTGTTAATTAATCCTATAAAAATTTAAATTAACTATCATTATATTTAAAAAACAAAACAGGCTGATACATGCATTCATTAAATTACATTAAAGAATATCCTATCGATGAAAAAATTACAATCATTCCAATAAGTCATTAAAATCACAGTAGATGCCCCATGATTTATAAGAAATAGCCAATAACGTAGCAAACTATAGTTGGTATCAACAAATTAATTGATTGAAAAACGTTTTAGAAATTGATTTTGTCTGTTACTAGCAGTTACAACTAAATTATTACCAGGTCGAGTGGATTACAATTTAGGAAATCCTACTTAACTTCGAAGTCTGAAACCCAGATTAAAGCAAGACAACCTGCTTTAAATCCTTCATTTTTTAAATTTTGATTATCATCATTATAATTTTTTATCAAATTGTTTTTACATTATATAAATCAGTTATTTATTTTATCAATTTCAATTATTCTTCACTCTTTTATTCTTCAAACACTTTTTTATTATAGAGTGTATTTTTTAGTGATAATAAATAATTTGGTAGTTTTAACTCTCTTTCGGCTCTCCTTTGACATAACTCAATTGACAACAATTATATTGTGTCAAAAATAATTATACTTATGAAATCAATTTCCGAATTCAAAATAAGTTGTGATCTCAGGTCAGATATTGAGGGTAATGTTCTGGCTGATAGCGCAGCGAAAAAAGCTTCCCCCCTCTTTCACAGTCAAATCAAATCAATACTGAGCTAAATATTCTGTAGCTTTCCCGGATTTCAAACATTTTTGAGAAAAAAAAATGAACTAAAATTATTTGGAAAGAAAGATTGGCTCAGAGTAGACCGATCCAACAAGCTAAAGGCAATTAGAAATGTAATATAGTTAAGGTACATTCTATCAAAAACAAGAAATTGGAACCACTATAACCTAACTATAACCTATGGGGATTGGGGGATTGTGTGCTTTATTGTTAATACTTTTTTTGTTGTTTTTTAAAACGGTCTATACAAAGAAGTGAACTGGGAAAATATGTTTACTTTATATAGGTATCAGGTCACATGCGGATCCAAAGGAACGAGCTAGCGGACGTTGTAGCTACAAGCACTCGCTCTTCCATGTCACATCAGAGCGCACCCATTCCGTTACCTAAAGAAATAAGTAATCCACTGAAAAAAGAAATATCCTGTAGTCGGCATTGAAGGAAATGAAGGTCCGCCAACCAAATTAAAAACTATTAGTATTACAGCTAAACTATAGGTCACGTCAAATCGTTCTATCGCAGGGAAGAGGTCGCAATAGCTGGATTAATAATAGGAAATACAAATATAACTCGTTCATATTTGATAAATAAGCAACAACTACCAAAAGGGTATTGAATACACAAAAGTGTTTTCTAATAATACATTTTTGGCGAACGCCATTTATAATTCCAAAGATTAAAGTAGATTAACGCTGCAACCAGGTATATTTGTGGCCCTGAATGATGAAAAAACATGAAATTTGTATTAATTTTTTTAGGAAATAATACCTATTAAACAAAATTTAAACCGTAAAATAGCCTAATTTGAATATCATATAATGAAAAATTTGTTAAAAAAAGAATCGAAATACTAAAGGTATAAATCTAAACATTTAGAAAAATAAAATATGAAATATGGGCGTTGATGAACAAAAAAACAACAAGGAAGTGATTTGTTCATGATTTCGCTCAACCGGCAGATTTTCCCCAATTAAGTCAGTATTCACATTATAGCTGGGTGAATTCCGGGAGGGCTCCTGAACCCATAGGACTAACTCATTCTCAGTAGTGGGAGAATTAATAGAAAATAAATCAAGAATAGTGAGGTATAAACAAGGAATGAAAGAATATATTCTAATAGGATATTCTGTAAAGGATGATAAAAGTTTAAGGAAATCAACACCTTGACAATAAAATTGTCTTTATGCCCTTTTAGTTTAAATACGTCATTTATCTTATATATTTTTCCTGTGTTGTTTTTTCATAATTTTTAGTTAGATTATTTTTATAATAGTCACAGGGCCTACTATAACTTTTTTCATTTTAAAGTTAATATTACAGGATTTTCACTGAGAGATTCTGAAAAAAAAATCTATAAATCACCTTTACATATTAACCATAATCTACAATAAATACATGCAATGCTCAAATTTAAACGATAGAGTCAAGTAAGCCCGTTAAAAACTATTTATGGAAGTTTATGAGAAAAAAAGTAATAATAAATTCCAATTTATTCAAATCCTCTATAAACGCTTTTGTTAGAGTGATGGCTTCCTGTCGATTGTAAGTATTCTGTATGACGAGGCAGGAAGAAAGGATCCCAACCAAAAGTTTTAATTGAAAGCTTGTGTACTTGGCTAAGTGGCTTTTGGCGGCCTCTGGTTCCCAGCGATTGGCTTAGAATAGATATTAATCTTTCCAAACTGTCCGTTACTCCAGGGTAACTGCGATATTAAATTTTAATATTCATGATAAATTTTCATATTTGGTCAACTAAAGGCTTCGGGAAACAACAGCATCGCGATTAATCTCTGAATATTGAGCCGTAGCTAGCCTCTCCGGCCTTGGAAACATTCAACCTTTCCTTAAACGGATTTTCCTCATTTGTTTTTAAACCATACAAATTTGTAGTTATAATGTAATGGTTTTCTTAATATACGTAAAGCTCTTGGTAATTTTTTTTTGTTTATTATTCATTTAACCTTTCTACCGTTATATCCTCCATTTACAGGTGATTTTTGATCATTCTAAAAATTATTCTCATATCTAGAGAGAACAGGTTTCATGCTTTTGGCCTACGAGCCGGTTATTTTAAACAAAACAAGAACAAAGGTCATTGACGTTCTTACTTATTTAAGTCCTTTCTATAATGTAAGGATATCAAGCTCCATATCATTAAAGCAATATATCTTCCAATGCTATTAGATGGAAGTGAAAGTTGGGTGATCCAGGACAAGAACGTGAACAGGATTACGGCTATTGAAATGCGATTTTTTCGAAAAATATTGGGGAAAAAAAGGAGAGACAGGATAAAGTGAAATCACGAATTTAGAATGGGGGAAGACAGAGTGCCAAGAAAGGTAGGAGGCCTCGTGGTCTAGACATAGATGGAGATTTGAAACATATCCAACGATTTGGTCTGGAAAGAAGAAAAACGCTGGCTGAAATGAAGATGCTTGCCATGGACCGAGATGTGTGGACCAAGTGGTTAGAGGCTCTTCCACGCTGAAAAGCACTTAAGGAGAATGAGAAAGAAAAATAAGACTACATTAGGACATTCTCATTTTGTTATCATAAAATGTACTAACTAATTATTTTCAAAAAATTTCTGTAATAAAGAACAGACATATGACATACTTATTATTAATGTTTCAACTTTTCATCTTCAAAATTAAATTATCAATAGCCTTTCCAATTCAAGTATTTACAATTTTAGTCACCTCTGGCGTTAACTTATCTTGTTTTATTTTTTTATATTATATTATATTTTCTTTAGACGTTTTGTTTAGAAAGTGTAAAGGATAAAATGTCATGCAAATCACGTACGAAATATTCTTTTCTATGATTCGTAATTCGTTAAAATTCAATAAAATTTTTAGAATTTTTATATTATTTAATTGATTATATAATATTAAATTAATTCAAGATCAAAGAAAATTATATTTTTAAAAGTGATAACTTCTATTTCCACCTGTAAATAATATCTAGAACCAGAATTAAGCAAAGTAAAATTTAGGAAATGAAATAAAAGGAATGAGACATAATTTTTTTTTCTTACCTTCTGTGTCTTTTTCGTCGTGTAACCTGTCGATTTATTTCATTTCCTTCTACTCTAATCTAATAACTGCAATTGCATTTTTTAATCAATATAGTTTGAACACGTCTAGTATAATTACTACTTACCGAGTGAAGGGGTCCAATCTCTATTTAATTATCATGAAAAATAAAATTAATTGGTCTATAATATACGATTTTGTTAAATATCACATTTCTCGAGAGTTCTAAGCTAATCAGTGAAATGTATGTCTTTTGCTTTACCATTTCAATAATTTTTAATATTTGAAACTCATTATAAATCTTGGTTGCCTTTTTCTTTTGTAGAGATCTGTTAAACATTTCAAAGCATGTCAATCTGAAATGATTGTAAACATAATTAGTTTAATTATTTTCGTTAATATATTTAGTACTCATCAGCCAGCATATACATTAAGATTTTACTACTATTCCTAGTTTTAATATAACATGAAAAAATAATCAACTAAAAATAAAACAAACCTACCTAGGTGTGATTAGAAATTTTGAGATTAACAAATTGAAGAAATAATGGATAAATAATAAGATTCGATGATTTACATATGAAAGAATTTATTGTAAATTTTTAAAAGTATATAATTTTACCTTCTGCAACGTTTATTATTTTTCATGCTGTTATATTTTTTCTAAAGGTATGAAAATAATTTTCTTTGGGCTGTTTCATAAATAACATTATGTACTGTTTATAGACATAAATTTAAATTAATGTTTGGAGTAATAGTATAGAAAAAATTATATTCGTTATAAATTAAAAATAATATAATATTGAAAAAATTATGAGTAAAAGAATTGTTTCCGTTTAATGAAGCTCTGAAACTTAGGCCATAAAATTGGTATTTGTTGTATCAAAACGATTCAAATCTCATTTTGTCTCCTTAATTCTCTAGATTCAGAAATATACAATCAGTTATCACGTTCCTTTACAACGTAGATTATGAGTATAAAATAAAATAACCTTCATAAGTTATTTTCTTGCGAAGTGAAAAGCAATCTTCAGCAATTTGTAAATGGGAAAGATTAAATGTTTTGACGGTTAGTAAGTTCGATCTTGATTCGCCAAATCCCTTCTAAGTTGTTTTGGTTAAGTAAAGAATCAGTCTGGAGTTGATAAGCATAAATTAAGGTTATAATAGACAGAGGAGAGGGGAGGGACTAAGGCGGCGGGGTAGGGGGTGCTGGAGTCCAGTCAGTGGTGTGGATCACGCTGGAGAGGGGCGCCATGTAACATCAGCACAATGTACTGTCAACTCATCATACTTGCTGCCGTCCTCTACTGTGAGTCACTTATATGAATCTTACAGTGATATTTGAGTGATGTAAAATATTTAAAAACAAATTGTTTAAAAAAAAATTTTTTTTGAAATTGAAATTTTTTAAGAAAAAAAATCCACAAAACAATCAAAATGAAGTGGAAACAGTATCTGAAAATAATACTCCTCGATTCAGCGTTATTTAGGGATTTAAATTTCTTAAAAAAATTATTACTTTTTTGAAAACGTATTTAAAATACGAATAAAATTGTTTATTCTAAATATCATTTTAAATATTAATTCACTATAAGGAATCGCAAATTTTAACAAATCATTCAATAAGATAAATACTGTAATGAAGAAGGATGCATTTCTATGTAAAATAATATTTTAAAACATTTACAAGAGTTCAATCCAAAAATTATTTCGAAAGCAGAAAAAAAAAGTTTGAAATAACACTTTTGGTTATACAAAACAAAACTTTTATTTTTCTTCTTATAACCCTTTGATAAATAATTAACAAAAATAATAATCTTCTATTGTTTGAAATTAATTTAAAATAATTTGAGATAAAGCTTATGTATTAATATGTGTGCCAAATCGTTTAATAAGTGGAAAGTAATGATCATTAAATTACTTCTAATTTAAGATCTTTTTTATCACAAAGGGAAATAAACTAAAACCAATTTTATTGCTGATTAGGAATAAAACGTTTATAGAATTTTCTTAGATATGCAGGATTATAGATTTATAAAAAGACGTAAAGTTTTTAATAAAAAAAAGAAGTTTTCAAAAATTCTTACTACATTTTGAAATTTACGTTTAAGTTAAATTTCTTTTTTCAGTTTCTGTTAGAAAATGAGGAGAAAGAACATTTACTGGATGCCAATAGACTTGATACGCTAAGTATCGGAAATCTATTAAGTTAGCATCCTTCTTGCTCGCAAGGTATTGGACCCGTATTTTCGCAGTGATCTTCCTAAAGCTTTTATAGATCAGATTTAAAAAAAAATATATGTATATATAGAAAAGAAATATCTGAGTAAATATAAAAAGGAAAAAAAAATTGCATACAGGTTAATCGTTAATTAACTCTATCAAAGCAATAATAACAATTGTAGTTTTATGAATTTGAAATGACATAGAATCTAAAATTATCCGGCCATTTAAGCGTTTTTCTAACTCTTTTGTTAAAGTAAAATAACAATAAGAAATAGGTTACTGTGGAATGGAGATAAAAGGGGCTAGGGGGTATACAGTACCGCACGCCCGTTAAACATTGCGGTACTGCATTCATGTATCTCGTGAAGGGATCAAACAATTTCCACAGGCAATAAAAACAAATCAACTCTGCAACGTTAACAGGTTCTAGTCGCATAAATCAACATGACTGCCTACAGTGTCATTATGGGCCATTGCGGATTTACCCACTTGCAGTCGTATCAATGGAACGCTAAGTGAAATGGACAAGCGATACGATATATATAAATATTATTACAAGTTTTTGATTATAAATAACTAATTAAATTATTTATTGATTAACCGGCCGTATAAAATTTATTATGAAAACTCGGTTATATATTTTAGTAATAGGTTGTTGGAATTATAAAATCCAATTGTTTACGATTATTTATTTTATCCGATTACTTACATTTTTTCCATAGGTTTATGTAATTTTATTTGATAATTAACTATAGGAAATTAATAAACTTACATCATAATTATTTTTGTCTTACTTTATCTTCATGAAACGACCTATTGGACTTTGTTATCTGTCGTCCTTTTGCTTACCTATCATTATAAAAAATAGAATGGGAAAACAGGTTAAATAACAGTTTAAACCGAAACAGAAATCGTGGAAATTATAATGTAGTAAGGGATAGAACACTTGGCATAATACGGTAAAAAAGTAGTTTTTTCAATATATTTTTTTTTTATTTTCGATATAAAGCAATCATGAATCGAATATAAAATTATGTATATAAAGAAATAAGATAATGAAAAACTTTGAAATAATTAAACTTAAAATAGTTAAGTATTAATGCTACAAAAATTTAAATAGAAAATAGACAAATGGGCTTCACAAATATTTGTCCATAATAGAAATTAACATTAAATAATAATGTATAATTATAAATGAGAGGTGAAAAAACAGATAATTGAAAAGGTAATCCGAAATCTTATTTCATGAATTAAATATAAAGGATTCATTTAATTAGGATTGAATTCATTTAAAAACGACATCAACAATTTTTTTTGTCAATGTATTACCATTAAAAAGATTGTTCTTTTCTATATTGTTTACTGTTATTTTGTATAATAAATAAAATACAGAAAAATGGAACAACTTAACAAAATAGTTTATCCCATAATATATTCTAAAATTTATATAAAAATAAATTTAATAATAGTTATAAATTTTCTGCTAAAACCAATCTTAAATAAAAATTAAAGAGCGAAATCGTTAGTTAAAAAATGTTACTTTAACATTAAGTTTAAATATAACGATTTTACTAGTAATTGCTAATAAAATCTGACACCAATGTTTAATACAAACAATATTTTAATTAAACTTCAGTCCACTTTTATTACACGTAGTTAAATTGGATTTTCAGACTGCTCAACGGTTTAATTATTTCATTTGATAAATAGATCATTTTGAAATAAAACAGTTATTTTTTTTAAAATGCGATCTTTTTGTAATATTTTAACCATAATTTATAGACCAACTTATTATACCTATACTAAAAGTTTGAATGATTGGTTTCGGTGCACAATGAAGTTTTTCAAGAAATTACTGCATTGGGACCAAATTCAACTTTAGACAGACAATGTTCAACAACCATCATTATCTAGAATCGGTATATATTTTTCCGTCTTCAAAATGTCGCTATAGCGATGCGTTGATTTGTTTTTATATGTTAAAACCCTTTACGGACTTACCAGGAATAAGAGCTTAAGCGGTATGTATTTTATTTCCACAATAAGCTTTTCCTGTCCGATAAAATTATATTCGGGAAAAAATAAGTTTAAATCAGTTAAATAATTGTATAGATCAAGTAAATAAAATAACTGAAAAGAGTTTCTGATAAAATAAGGAGTAATTCATTATAAAACAATCAAAACAAAACAACATATCTATATTTTTATTTATTTTAAAACGAAATATAATTTGTTAATTACAATGGTTTCCCGAAAAATCTGATGTAATAATTTATAGTCAATGACTCATGCATACCGACATTAAATGCATACACAATTCTGGTTTAATATGAGTTTTTAAAACAGTATGATGATTTATAGTTATAAATTTTCCTAAAAATAAATAATCTGCAAATTTAGTACTGAAATTTCATTTATATTTTATACTTTTTGTTCGTTAGAGAGGAGTAAAAAATGTGGGGAATGACATTCTGCGGTGTCTGCGTCAGGAATAGTAGGGTTTAGTACTACAGGGGATTAAGTACAAGAAAATTATATCGAATAAAAAATTGAAATCAGTAAGGAGTATCCAAAATGATTAAAAAATCTCGAAAACTACAGATTTAACAATAATCAAAGACAGAAAAAAAAATTAAAATTTGTACAGCTATAACCAATGAGTTAGTGTTTCTTGTTAGGAAGTACCGTTACACAAGAAGGTGATTTGTTCATGTTCACGCTCAACCACCACATCTATTCCAAATAAAGGGTACCCACTTTATCGAGTAAGGTGAACACCCCGGAGGGCTCTCCGAATCCACAGGGTTGGCTCACAGATCCAGTAACAGATTAAATGATAATCTGTTACATGCAGATTCGATACTGGGTCCTTGGAGTTAGTAACAACGTCCACTGAATCACTCCGCCCCCTTCCTCCCTCAACAATTAATTAATTTCTTTGTAATTAGACTCTTTGTATTCGAAATATATTAATGGTAATATTCTATATTAACGTTTTTATTTAATTTTAACTGAAGTAGGCAAATTAATTTTCTAACAAATAAACATTTTATTCATTCATGTTTCATAAAAGTACCTATTTATAGAAGATTAAAACTGGAGTTTAATGTCTTTCATAATTAAACGGTAATAAAACAAATAATGAGTAAAATAAATGGATTACCTTTAAAACAAGAAACGCTATAAACTTAATTAATTTTAATTAATGTATATTTAACTTCCAACTTAGTTAATGTGTATTCTGTCAGATCCTTTCAAGTGGCCGTTGACAGTCAACTTTAATATTTCAGGGAACATTTGATGTCCTTACTTCATACAAACGGAGTAAATCGGGATTCTATCATGATTAAAGTAAATTCTAATTAAAGTCCAGATATA
>NW_027115162.1:37366-79935 GCF_000696795.3 Halyomorpha halys | reverse complement strand
AGAATCATCAGAAGTTGAATGCCAATACTTACTAGCTACCGATTGAGGCCTAATTTCCAGGTCTATTATCCTGATAAAAATATGTTAGATACCTACCTCGTTCATAAAAAAGAAACATCATATAAATAAAATATTTAATGATAATATAAATTGCTATAAAGCAGGCACATTCTATCTTGGAAACCTCCCATCTTCAAACATATATTATATTAATATATATTACTTTTTCCTTCATAGATTGCAAATTAGGTTAAATTATGCTGTTTAAAACTTACTTCTGAAATTCTTATTTTTTTAATTTCTTTTAAAATTGTAGTTGTATAACGTTTTATGAGAATGTGTTGACAACGATGTGAATACTCATATGCACCACACGACCTGACCCATAATGGAATAATTTCATAATTATTGTTTTAAATCTAATTTTATTACTTTTTTAAATTTAATTGTGTAATGCATATAGATTTTCTTTTGATAATAAAAACAAAAATATTTAAACAAATTTGGTTATTTTTCATTTCTTTCAATAAAGGTGTTCCTACGTACCCAGCACTATTTTGTAAAAATTATATAGTTTCTATTTCATAATATATATATTTTACACAAAGTTTAATTAATATGAGGCACTATTTCTAACGAATTAAATGAATCGAAATCGAATGAATTGAAGAAAATATCCAGAACTGTAATTTCGTAGCTTAAAAATATTGTAAAATTTTAATTTAAAAATCATATTTATTATTTTATATTATATTTAGATTCCATATACATTTTTTTAAATTTAATAGTTTGAACATCTTTCAAAGATTATTAACCAAAAAACAATATATTGTTAATGTAAAATGTATTAATTCCTCCGATCTACTCAGTAAAACCTGTTTGGTAGAATACTCTGTTGACACCGCCTTGTTAGGCGGATATGATATATCAGACATTAAAATGTTTTTTTTTCATTGTAGAATTATCAACAAAATTTTAAACGAAATTGGTGACGGCACTCTCCTTGTTTGTAAACAATAACTTAATACGGAGAAATAATTATTTAAAAAGGGGTTCTATTAAATGAATTATTTTTTGTGATTATAATTATTTACATTTGTTATTCTTGTGGTAATTATTTAAACTTAAATATGTTTTTTAAACAATAAACAAGTAAGAGCCTGAATTTAAATAAATTAAATTCGGTTTTAAAAAAATGGAATTTATTTATCCTGAATTAAATATTTTTCTATTCTTCCTTGTTTCCTCAAAAATATATAAAGTGTGAGTTAGTGTACACAATTCTTTAAAAAAGTATAAAACTTAATTCGTTGGATCTTTTTTATTACTGCGTGTGCAAACGTTGCATTAAATGCAAAAAAGAATACAATTCTGATTGGTAGCTGATATCACTAAAATGTAAGAGATTAAATGAAACAAAGTTATTAAAAAATTATAAAAGTATAAATTATTATTATTTGTCTTAGTGACAATATGATAAAAAACAGTTTATCTTGCCTTTTGCTCTGAATCTAATTTTATCTAGTTTAATTACTTTGAGAAAATTTTAATACATTTATTCAGATACTTATGCAATGAATTAGTTAAAATCTGGTGCAGAAAGCGCATCAAACAAATTTCACTTACTGCACTATTTTAAATTGAAATTAAACCTCAAGTGTTTCAGAACATATATTTTTTATTATTCTCTGTGGTATATATTATACTTTACTTGCGCGGCATACTATAATTTCCGTGCTAATTTTCCAAACGAGCCTTTTAGTCGACAAATTTACTAATTTAAATTACAAAGTATATTTATTTATTTGCTTAATTTTTAGTATATTTAATTGTATAAAAGTATATTTAGTTTTATAAAAGTATATTTAGATTTAGTAATCTTTTCATCAGAAGGGCTTGAATGTAGGATAAGTGAAACAGCGGATGTGCCTGCCAGTTTGAACCCGTGTTAAAGCAGACTTTTTATTTATGCGCTTTTCGTCCTTCTCCATTACCTTCTACGACTTTCTATGTTAAATATTATTATTTTAAACACTTTAGCATACTAAAAGTGCTCTTTTTATTTCTGAAAATGAGTTTTCAATCTGAAAAATATATATTTCCCCACATCTCATTGTGTTAATTATCAATTCCCGCTATATGGAACATTTTTTCTATTTCTTTTGCTACGAATAAAAATGTTAAAAGGTTATTTATTTGAAAAAAAAAGTTGATGGTCCTCTAAAAGAAGCCATTTTGGAAATTTGGCATTATGTCCTGTGGGACTATTTCAATATGGATAAGGCCTTGCTGATATTAGTCGAAATTTAATTTTTCAATAATATACCAAGTCTATTCAAATTGTGAAGGCTGATTTAGATAAAATCAAAGAATGTGAAAAATCGATTCTATAAAGTGGAACTTTCGGCCAGTAAATGTTATTGAAAAAGTTTGAATTATATTGAATGATCACACACACACGCATAGACCATTTGGCGAAATTTCGCTATTTCAACTCAGGACATTCCAAAATGTGTATTTCCATCGAAATCTATAATTCAAAATTAACCATGATCGCTACGCTATAGTTACTATATACTTCATATATAGGTAACTGGAAGTAAAAGGTAAATTTCTATAAAATGATTAAAAAAATATTAATTGTCAATAATTTTAAGAAAATCTATTTGAGATTTCATCATGTTCATATATGGCATGATGGATATAAATAAAATACAGATTGCAAGTTCAAAACATTATGTAAAATCTAATTTTTGATATGTTTATAAAACAATCTAGTAGTAAGCCTATCTGAAACATAAAGACCTTATTACGAACCGGTAGCTCTGATTTGGTGCTATAATACGACATAATCTCCAAATGCTCAAAAAGTGACTTAAGCCCATCAAAGATTTATTTTCTTTTTACTGGAAGTATAATAATGTTAAAAGCGATTTCCCATAAATTTCAATTGGATTTTATGCACATAAATTTAATTTAATATGTATGGAATTTTACATAAAATTCATTTGAACATCGACATTATTTTTTTGTGTATTATCGATTTGTGTTAATTGTTTTGCGATAAAACGTTTAGATTAAAAATAAAGTTTTTAAAAAATCGTCATAAATAATAAAAATATATATTTTCCAAAATGAATTTTTAAAAAATGATGTGAAGACTATATACAAAAATCATCGACAACACTGGGTTCAATAAACGGGACCTTTGTTGGAAATCTCAGAAGAATCTGATGTGAACATTACCTTTCAAGGCATCATCTAGATTACACCTTAGAGGACAGGATTACTTCTATGCTCCAACACCTGCTCTGTGAGATATCTGTTTCTCGTATTAAAGCGCTTCAGCGGGTTTTAGGCAAGTTTGTTTTGTCATTTATTGACAACTATAATTGCTATAAAGGAATGTAACTGAAATACGTATATTTATTTAAAAAACTGTGACAGTTAATTCGAAAAAATAGATTTTAATGCATTAATCTTATTCATTAATAATAATTTTTTTTAAATGTAAAAAACCGATTAATTATTCATCTACTGTAGTATCCCACTAATTCGCTCTTCTCGAGTGTGAAATCATCACCTGCTAACCTGGAGGGAATCAAGGAACAACCATTAATATATATGTAAATATTAATGGTTGTTCCTTGATTTGAGGATCATATACATTGATCTAAGGAAAAATCATAATGTAGTACAAAACTTAATATGTAGGTGATGTAAATTACATATGAAGTTAAATTAATCGGATTGGTGTAAATTTTTTTTTGCTAATTCTATAAATATATAATTATATTTAAGAGTACAAACCATTTTTATATTTTAAAAATAATACCAAAAAAAAATTAATTTATTCTACCGAACTTAATGCTTGGTTTTTTTTTTCTTTCATAGCCCCTTATTTGTTTCTGGATTTTCATAGAAAAACTCCTTTTAATTCATATTTGCATTTTAAAATGTCTATTCACGATTTCCGTTAATTTTGGAATTTTCATGTCAACAACTAGAAGATTGGGGTACTCCTTCTTTTGGTAAAAAACTTACCCTAAAAGTAAAACCAAAACTTATTTATCACTTGATTTTTATCATCTTTGAGGTACTCCTGAATGTGTGAGTCGACTCAGGGTGGGATTTGTTTTAATTGTTCATCCATTCAAACAATTTATCTCATAAACATATAGAAAATCTATTTTTTTGTATCAATTGCAACTCATTATAAAGGCAGGACGTTTTAAATCTTTTCATTATGGTCTCTTTTCCGATTATTCGTAATGTAAAATTTTGAAATGATTGTAAACGATACCCTTGACAATATAGTTGATTTACGCCATCTTATACATTTATAAATTACCACCATGTAATAGCTCTAGTAAGTCGGAGACTAATAGCTAATGAGAGTTTTTTCTACTTTTTTTCGGAGTCAACAGACTGTACCCGTAGTTTCCTGACTACTTAATCTAATTATTAATTTAATTATCTTATTCTTATCGCCAATTAAGCAGGATTATACTGTTCTTATAATTTCCATTGGTGATTTATTTTTATTTAGAATAATTGAATATTATGTTTTTTATCTAATCAAAACTATGTAAAAATTAAAAATACAAATTAATTTTGCTAAAAATATATAATTATTTTTTCTTAAGTGCCATTTTCGATTATTTAAAGTTTTAAATTTTAATATCAGATCCTTTAATTATTTTTATATTGTGTATATGGGGAGGTTTCGTACTGGGATAACCGATTTCAACGAAACTTTTTTTGGGGAAAGCTAGGTTGAAAGATATTAGGTACGTGTCAAACGGTTCTTGCCAATACGACCCAAGATTCGAGGAAAAAAATATTTTACATATTTTTAGAACTTTTTTTTATATAATTGCTAACCAACTTTTGTGTGCATATATTTAATGGTTATTATATCTAGCTCCTCTTCTATTTAATATAGCATTAGAAGTAGCTATTCGTTCAATTAAAACAAATCCAGGAGGGACCATTTACAATAGACTGTCTCAACACTCTTAGCATATGCAGATGATGTAGTCATTGCCGCAAGAACCCGAGCAGCATTTAAAGGAACATTCCAGGAATTCGAAGAAGCAGCATATGAATTGGGCCTTAAGGTGAATGAAGACAAGACGGTGTACATGAAAAGCTCAAGAGAGGATAAGGAAGAAAATAGTAAAGTGACATTCAGAGACCACAGCTTCACTTCTGTAAAGCAGTTTAAGTACCTGGGAAGCCTAGTTACAGATGATTACAGACAAAGTAGAGAGCGAAATAGAGGCCAGGATAGCAGCAGAAAATAAATGTTATTTCTCACTGCAGAAAATAAATGTTATTTCTCACTGCAGAAAATACTGAACTTTAGAGCTCTCTCTTAAAGGATAAGAGTGGTCATTTACAAAACCATCGTAAGGCCAGTAATGATCTATGAGGGGAGAAACATGGCCCTTGACAAGAAAAGCAGAACAGATACTCAACCCCTGGGAGAGAAAGGTATTGAGAAGGTGGATATGGGGAGGAGTCTCGGAGAATGGAGTTTGGACAAGAAGAAGGAATGAGGAACCGATAAATCTGTACGGGGAACCAAGCATCGTGGCGTTAATTAAAATAGCAAGATTAAGATGGTTATGACACGTGAAGAGGATACCCAAAAAGATGATTTATGGCAAACCAGATGGAAAACGGATCGTCCCCGGGTCATATGGCTGGACGATGTGGAGGAGGATTTGAAGCTCTTGAAAGTTGGCAGATGGAAAGAGAAAGCAAGGGACCGTGTAGACTGGTTAGCTATTGTGGAGGAGGCCCTGGTTCTTGCAGGACCATAATGCTATAATAATTAATAAAAAAATAAATTATATAACAACCAATTTGTTTTGTTTTTTGTGTAATAAGAACAAAAGATTATTTATCATATTAATTAAGTTTAAGTTTGTAAAATATTAAAAAAACCAAAATTCTCTTCTTGTAAAGTAGACCGAAAAATATTTTTTTTTAGGGGAAAATCAGTTTGGTTTTAGCATGTTTTGAAACCTTGAATTAGAAATTTTTTAAAAATCAAAATTAGAAATCTTTAGGCTTCATTTTTGAAGGATATTTTTATATCACCGATGTCATTTGAAACTGCTTTTTCTCCCATAAAAAGGCATAAAATCTGATATACATATATTCGCATGGGTTGACTTTTCGTTTTTAATTTATGTTTACCATTAAACCCATGAATAAATCTTTTATTCTCATTATACACAAAAAACAAATAAATTGGTTTGTAATGACCAGACAAGGCGGTATGCGATAACATAAAAAAATTCTAAAAATATATAAAATGTATTTTTTCTCTGCTCCTATTGGCAAAAACTCTCAGTATTTTTAATTTTTGCATAGTATTGATTAGATAAAAATCAGAATAGTAATAGAAATTATTCTGAATCGAAATAAATCACCGCTGGAAATTATAAGAGCAGTATAATCCTGCTTAATTGGCGGTAAAAAAGATAATTAAATTAATAAATTGATTAAGTAGTGAGAAAACGAGGGTATAGTTTATTGATTCCAAAAAAAAGGTAGAAAAAATCTCTCATCGAATGTTGACAAATCTAACGATCTGATATTAAAATTTCTAAAATTAAAATATTTTAATCGAAAATGGTAAAGTTATGTCCTACAATTTATTTAAGACATGGAATATTCCGGATTTAAAAAAAAAAATATTCCGGTAATTTTCATCAAAGGTTTTATTGGAGAGTATCATATATACAATTTTTTTAATTATTTTAATTTAATGGAAGGACCTCCTAATCGTTTTTATAATATTGAGCAGCCAGCTGTGAAAATAGCCGTAAGGAAATCAACAACAGCCTTGGTGGAGTGGTATTAGGCTTAGAATGGAATCCAATCAGCTTGGGAAGTACAAACGGCTATCTAATTGAAAAAAAGGAACAGGTAACTGCCAGGAGTAAAAAACAAATAAAATTTAAATTAAGTGTAATTACTTCTTTATTTAATAACAAACATATTTAATTAAATTGGTATTAATAAAAAAACATAATAATAATCAAACTACATTAGATCATATTACATACATCACTCATATTTGTCTACTTACAAATCATAGTAATTATTAGTTTTGATTCCTTTAAATTTACAATAGTTTCTCTTGTGACTTTGATTAAATCCATCATTGAAAAGTAAATGATGTAAATCGAGCACTTTCGAATAATTCTATAATTCTTATTAAATGTTTTTTTATAGTTAGGACTCCCTAATATCTATAGTAAATATGCTTAATGTTAAATACTATTGATATTTGATAAACAAATACAATGAGTATTTTTATAAATCAACTAGCGAGCATGTTGTATTAAACATTACTTATATTCGAAATTAACAGTTTAACACAATAATATTTTAACTAGGAATCATTCCTTTCAGCTTGAAGTGTGTTACAAAACATGTATAATTCTAAATTCTGTAGTAAGATTTTATTTGAATTTTAAATTACTTATTTTATTTCTTACATTCACTTACATGTATAAAACAGATAGGGAAATTATTGGGATCGTGAAAACGTTCTAATTTTTTCAATGGTATTATACATTGTAAGGTCCTATATGTCCAAATAAGTCTTGCAAAGTACCTCTGTATATATGTGTATGGTCTAACTCAAAAAATAAAGTTTTACTAAACTGAAATTAATTATATGATAGGCAAATCCCTGTTACAGAAACTTTTCACTAAAATCAAATACGGGAACTACTACTTCACATGCACAACAACTGCTCTTGTGATTTTGATTAAATTCATCATTTAAATGTAAAAATATATAATCTTTAAATTAGCTTAATTAGGTCTAAACCTCATTGAAGTAGCGTGAGATCACCTATTCTACACAATTAACTATCTCTTATTGTTAGCTATCACTTATATAGTCTGAATAAAAGAGAAAATAAATAGTTACGTGTTTCCTTTGTATGACAATGGTCATGTTTCACATCACTTATTTAACATATATGATATAAATAATAATATATTGTTATCCTGAAAAATAAAGAAATTGCTGTTTAAAGACCCAACAACCCTACAGAGTGATGAAATGGATCCTTCTACATTTCATCACTCTGTAGGGTTGTGTGTCGATCGCATCAGATTTTTTTTTTTAATACGAGGTTATATTAATTTAGGCTAATTTTCATGAAAAGAGAAAAAATATATATTTTTATCATTTTTGAATTCACACAGGGGACAAGAAAGATGCAATGTATGAATTTTACAAGTCTACTTGGAATGTTTGGAATGAGGAATTTTTCAGGAATGAGAAATATTTTAATTTTTTTTCTGTTCTATCTCTCATCAAGTTCATTTGTTGAAATTTTTGTTCAGATATGCAATCGTATTATGCAATGTAAGTTTTAGGTCTGTGGTCTTGGTGTATGTATGAATCATTCAATCGAGAAAATTGTTAAAAAAAAAATCAAATATGGAGATTTAGCGGCATTTTATCTTTTCTAACCATAGTGGGGGGTCAAGTTTTTCATTGTGTGGGACCGCCGCCGCTATTCGACCGACGCGCCGCGGTTTCCCCGCAGATCTCAGAACGATAGACCTGGGCCTAACCAACTGTGCTACAGACGGCCCCATTTTACCCTTTAAATGAACCACTGTATACTCGCATAAATATAATAAAACAAATTAAAACCTTTGAAATAAAGCTATGAAAATTTTAGAATACTGCAAATTATTGAAACATCTTAGTGACAGTCGCATAATTAGATATAACTATTTGATTCCAAACTCATTGAATTAGCAGCTGCTTGTAATCTGTATAATTACCTTGGCTGTAATAAAACTAGTTTAACCTTTCATTTTTACCAGCCTCGTTTCAACATTTAACGAGTATTTTGTGTTTGTGAGCACCTTTAATAAGCTTATACAATAGCGAAACTTAATAAATCCTTCATGCAGTCGCAAGACTCAGTAAATCCAAGAAAAAGTTGAATAACACAAATAATACATCAAATTTAGGAAAAGTACTTATAACATTAGGTTCAGTAGGAGCTCTTGTATTAAAATGCCAAATATAAATAAATCAGCTCCAAAACTTAATTCTACAGAACTTTGTTCACTTTCAGTAAGAAAAAGAAGTACAGATGGCGCTTAATAAGTTATGCGCCTGTTCAACTTATATGGTCTTAAATGGAAATGCTTATAACCATAATAATTTGAGCATTGCATGATACACGTATTGTTTATTTTAAACTACAATCTACCGCTGTTTGGTTACGGAGTGTAACTGTAACTAGGTAAAACTAACTAACTATTAACTGAAGCAACTATAAACACCAACCTTGTGTATATAACAAGTGGAGCAGATAGTTGAGGACTAGTGCTAATTTCACTTCGCGACTCCCTACGCTAAACAGTTGTTGCTATTAACCGATGAAAATTATTATCTCATGATTCTCTGAGAGAGGTATACTTTGTTTGTAGATGTATGTTTATTTAATGCTTCAAATGGAATGAAATTACATATATTGGAAGTATACTTGACTTGTTCATATTACATTATATCTGTCTATTTACAAATTATAGTGATAATTAGTATTGATTGATTTTAATTTCTTATCATTTTACTCTAAAAAATACAAATAAATTAAAGAGCCATGGGAATTAATATGATAAACCACATGATATAAATTTTTCAGTAGAGTAGTTTCGAAAATTTCTATAATTCTTATTAAATATTTTATATACTTCGGACACTTTAATATTAAAAGTTAAAATGTAGGTGTATGGTGTTTGGTAATTGCATAATAAATAACTTTATAGATCAATAAGCAAGTATGTTGTAAATAAATAAATATATAAAAACAAATAATAATTAATTTTATCTCAATATAATGTGGTAAATAAAAGTTGTTTGATGATCACACCAGGTTTTTTAAAATTAAATGATATTTTTTTATTGAAAAAGTTTCGTTATCATGAAATATACAACAAGATTAATTTAGGATTAATTTTTTGACAAATGAAAAAAAAAATCAATTCTTATAACTACCAGCTAGCTCTTACGATCACTTAAATTAATTTATTTTTAATTAATATTTATTAAATTTTTATTGGAAATTAGATACTGTAGGTAATTGTTTTTAGATTGTGAACAACAATAATTAATGTATCGACAGTACCATTTAATTTTTTAAAAACGTTGGATTAACATAAATTTAGTTTTTTCGTGATGTATTTTTATTACTATTTCATATATATTGGCTTAACTTATATTTTTTTTTATTTTAATGATTTATATTAATATTTATTTAATATGTATTTTATCAGATATTAATAAGTTACAAACATTTTATCTAAAATGAAACTAAAAGGATACAACTCCCATACCCTTAATGTCAACTCATTTCAACAACGGCCTTTTGGAAGAAAGACGGGTTTTCATTTTCCTTTATATTTCTGTCAAATTGCATTAGTAATTGTGGTCTGCCACCAAGTGAAATTTTTCATTTTTATCGTTATTATGTTTAGGATTGAAATTTCTCGAACATTTATGTTTACGACACTTCATTAAACTTAACCATTTTCTCTTTTTATCACTTAAAATTAACAGATCGCATTCAAAAGTTTGACCCTTGACCTCCAACAAAAACAGTCGCTTCTAGAGTGTGGACGAGAATAAATAATAAATTGACAGTACAATTGAATTTAATATAAGAACTGTCTTAATATTTATTATGGAAAACTTTATAATTACTGTATTTTTAAGTTGGATTCATTTTTAAGTTATGAATTAATAATCAAAATGATTGAAAAAAAAAATTTAGAACCTTAATGAACTCACTATTTTTTCTCATTACTTTCACTTTCAAACAATTTTACTGTTTACTGTATATATATGGTTGTCGGAATAATATCTGAATGCGACAACAAGATTGACTTTTATTGAGTTCAGTTTACGAACAATTCTCATAAACTTATATATTACAATACAATAACATATATAAATATAAAAAAATTGTTAAAGCTATTATACAATAAGCGATAGCCAATTTACAGTAGACAAAATCTAACCTAGAACTTAAAAATATCTTATAAAATAGAATGATATAAAAAAAATAAATGCATAAACGAACTATTTACAATATATACAAGAGTAAAACTAAGAAACATATGCTTCTGATATACAACAAAAAAAACAAAAAAAAAACTACAAAACATAATAAAAGTTACATTCGGTAAAATCTTATCTTCGGTGATGATTTTCAGACTTTATGAAGTCGTCGTAGGGATTTTTAGTTGTTCTATATGAATAATCCTCCTCTACTTTGGTTCACCCAACCTCTTAGTTGTGACAGTATTGTGTTTCCTAATCACTAATATTGATATTGAGTTTCTTTCCCCTGTTGGAAGACAATTTCCTGTAGACTATGGTCCCGATCTTGATGTTACCCATTAGGTAACGCATGTTCAAATTTTGCCTCTTTATTCGTTTGCATTTTTCCTTCTCAATACGAACTTTGACCTTATTCTATAATTTCTTCAGGGCTAAACTATTGTTAATAACTTCTTCTTCACCAGTCACCGTGTCTCTATAATCTCTCCGACGTCCGTGCAGGACAAAAAGAATTTCGAAGGGCGCAAATCCTGTGACCATATGAACGGAGTGATTGCTCGTTCCATCGCGTCGTCCTGTTCCAATCCCTTCTCCAATTGGTACACAGGCAGATAGTCGCTGAGAGCGCTTTGCAGCTTCTTGGTCTTTCCTCTGCTCTTAGGATGCCTCGGAGTGTTGAGCTGCTAAACTACTTCTAATGCTTTCATTTCCTCCCAGATATACGCATTATCAAATTCTCTACCCCCGCCCGATAATATTTTGTCGAGGGCTCTATAAAATTAAAATTGAGGTGGTCAGTGTGGACTTGACCTCTTCATCCAAAAATGTAGGTTCGAAAGAACTTCCCACACAATCCCCAACAACTCTCGTTTCAAAGCACTATAACGGGACTCCGTTAGTCTGTTACTTGCGTAGTCTAGAGGACGTTCCACCTTCTCGTGTTCCTGGAATAGCACCGCCCCCAGTGCATACTCACTGGCATCTGCCATGAGTGCAAACAGTTTCTGGAGATCAGGGAACGCAAGCATCAGTTCTCTCTGGAGCTGCTCTATTCATTTCCTAATCTTATGCGCCATGTCTGCCGTCACAACCAGCTTAGATCTCTTTTTCAGTAAGTTGTTCAATGGCACGAATTATTCAGCCATTTCGGGCACAAACCGTCTGTAATAATTCAATGCACCTAACAACCTTCAGATTCCTTTTACATCGTTCGGCACTGTCATCCTCTGCAGGGCTTCCACTTTCTGGGCATCTGGTCTTATACCCTCCTATGAAATAGTGTGTCCAAGGAATGTTATTTGCGCTTGACTCATTACCGACTTCTCTCGTGAAAGCTTTTAGCCAAACTCTCTCATCAGCTGGAATACGCTCCTCAAATGTTGTACATGTGCAACCTACATGTGCAGACAGATTCATCCAATCCTCTGAGAAACTCATCCTTGAGCCTTTGGAATGTTACCGGAGCATTTTTCAACCCAAAGGCATCCTCGTGAATTCGTAGTTGCCTCTCTAGAATGTAAACGCCGTCTTGTGCTGGTCTTTTGAGTGTATCTTGATCTGGTGGTACCCTGCCTTTAGATCCAATGTGCTGAAAAGTTTAGCCCCGCTCAATCGATCCAAAATATCCTCGCACCGAGGTATGGGATGCTTCTCGTATTCTATGTTTTCATTCAATTTGTGATAGTCGACCACTACTCTATATTTCTCTCCTTTTTCACACGGCGCGCTTTTCTTCCTAACTGCCTATAACGGACTATTAATGGGAGATGCGCCTATGATTCCTTGGTCACGTAAATTATCTCGATGCAGAACTAATAACGAAAAACTACAGTGTATAGATAAATGATACAGTTATGTGAAGAACATACACATTGATTTAACTCCAAATCATCAAAATTAAAATATATATATTTAATATTACGTTTTTATATTGATTTAGTTCTTTAGTTTCTTTGGCATTAAACTTTCTGTGTTATAGTAAAACATTTTTGAACCTGTACACAACAATAATGTAACATAGATATTTTAAAAATTAAAATTTATATATGTTACGGACTTCATTAAGTTAATTAATTAATACTGAAACAGAGTATTAGGTACCGTCCATTTATGTTATTTACTTATCAACTGTTACAGCGAAACAATGTTAAAATCTGTCAGTAACAAACAAGTGATCCAATTTAGCCGAATTGCCGTGAGGCAGGTGATGCAAACAACGGACACTGGCCATAGAGGCCTCTCAAATATTTTAGGGGATGAACACCCTAATGGATTTGTGGCTACAGTCTGTGTTAAAAATTGTATCATCTATATTAAACAATCTGGTACTGTATTGGCGTTTCAAAAATTTCACTTGATAAATAGAAAAAGATTTTTTTTTTCAAATTTTAAAATGATCAGAAAGTAAAAAACTTGGATTAATCCACCCATCACATTCTACATACCAAAATATTAGAACAACCCCATTAGAAGCAAGATAAAATGCACCATTTTTAGTAAAAGTAGTTAGTTTAGTAACTACCACAGTATAGAACACTATTACAATCCTTCCATTATATAGAAAGAATTTAAAAAAAAAAAATCGTTTTTGATCTCAATTATAAAATATTTTTATGGTAAACAAGTTTAATATGGTAATACTTAAAAAAAAAATATATATATACAGTGATGTAAGCTGAATAAAAACTAAACAAAATTTGCCCTATTGTATAAGTAAAAAAGATAATTGTAATTTATAAATAATATTTAAATTTTAAGAGCGCTGTTTTTAAATAATAATTTATGTAATTTAGAAACTAGTGTGGTAATAATACTAAAACTTATTTTTTCATGATAGGGATAACTATTACTATTGTACAAGTCTGTGTAATTGAATTCAGATAAATCTACAGGACTAATAGTATTAGTTTGTACTTTATTATGAAACAGGGCCCTGATGGTCTAAGAAATAAAAATAGGAACATTTCACAATTTCAACAAGTACTGTTGACATTATAATTTAAGTGACCTGAAAAAATATATATACTATCATCTGCGACTTATGCTAATGAAGATTAAATAAAGTAAATGAAATAAATTAAAATTAATAGCAATAATGTGAACTGCTGAGTCTTCAGGGTTGACTCACGGCTACAGTAACAGAACAGGTAATCATCTGCAACAGTCGGATTTGAATTCGAGTCCTTGGAATTAGTGTGCCTTACCGCTGAACTATCACATCCAAAAAATCAAAATTAAATGAAGATATATATTTTGATATTTTTATATTATGTTTTCTTTACTATAATTAATGTCAAATAATAATATAAAATAAATTAATATAAATTAGCCATAAATAGCCGAGTCTTTTTGGGTTACGGAGTGTTCCATCTATAAGGCTAGCAGAAAAAGGTAATTATAAATGATATTTAGATACGACTGTTGCCCACGTAAGGTTGAAAAGAATTATTTAAAGTATTGTATGCAACTAAATACATCATTATTTAAATAATCTTCGGTTGTCCAATTGAGTATATGTTGCAATAGTTAAGCAAATAGTTCGAATACTTGTGACACTCAAGCAAATCTCTAATATTAACAAATGAAGTGTGAATAATTTACGAGTTGGCTACCTGAGATTATCAGGTTTAGTTAGGGATTGTTAGGTTAGGTTTTTTTTTTAAACAAATGAAAATAAAATAAAAGGATCTTGTAAAATGTCTTCAATTATTTTCCAGTAAAAAAAATCTAGTAATCGATGAAAATAATTCAATGAGAGGCGGGAGTTTGATATAGTGACCCCGGAAATCTCTTCCGAATTTATCGGCTACAACTCTCTCTTCGTTTCAATTCTTGCATCAGTAGCTCACTGTCTCTAAAGCTCAACTAAAAGGTCCTACATCTTTTTGCTTAGGTTTTATCGCCCCGTTTGTCTCTCAATGCTTTACAGTCTGTAGTCGCTGAATACTTTAGGGTATGAATTATTGAAAATGTTGAGAACCCCAGTGTCGCAGAACATGTTAAGTCATCCAACTAAAGACAGTGTAGTAAAGAAATTTAAGCTCCTTAAAATATTAGAAATGAATATGGAAGCGGTATCGGTGGTTTTTATAATTTACCTAAAATTTTATTTTCAATTTTTATTGACTAATTTTTCTTCATGGAGTAAATATTAATTTCAATTCATGGCCACATAGTACCTACTCAAAGAATATTTAAATTTACAAATCAATAAACATTTATCCTCCTGCTTCATAGTTACTTCATTTAATGCAAAAAAAAAAAGATAACAGGACATAAATTTATAAAATTAGTTATCCACACAAATAAAAAGATAAAACAAGGTTGATTACCTAGAAAGTCGAAAAATGAGTGTTTTTTAATTCTAAAAGTATTGATTGTTGCATACTCAAATATTTTTTAATAGTCATTTAACTAATTGATAAATATTACAATATGCCATAAAAATGTTGGACAATAAGTAGCAGTGATAAATGACCGATCATATTCAATTTAAAATATATATAAATGAAAACAAAATTATAAAAAAAAAATAAATAAAATCTTTATATGTATTCAAACAGAAAGATAAATAAAATGAACATAATCAAAATGTCTATATGAAGAGAGAGAAAAAAAAGATAAAATAAAATAAGTAAAATTTTAATAATAATAAATAAATAAATAAGTTACATTTAAACCATTACATACAATATTTAAACTCTTGAGGATCCCCGAGCTCACTCTATCCCCCATGCATGAGAGATAGAGCAGGGCTCATTGAGATCCCAACTCTGCTCTCTCATCAGGTCACTGGTAATGAGCCAATGGAGCCTGAGTAAGTACGCTAAAGCCATACTCAAATATTGGAAATCATGAGTGTATTCTACAAAAAATAAACTACAGAAGCTGCTAATTGCTAGTACACATAACATACAAGATTCTATTATTAGGAGTATTAAAAAATGTATCAATTGATTTGTTCTTATAATTTCATCGTAAAAGAACAGTGACTGAATTTGATTGATTATATCCAACAGAAAAAAATAGAGTTAGAATGGTTGGCACAATAGGGAAAGGAGGCACTGAACAGAAAAAAAAAAAGTACACTTCAAAACATTTAGGCGGTAAGACCTAAAAACGAGGTTTTGCAATGTGTCCCTTTTGAAAACGAACTGTGAACTGACAATTGAGAAGAGTGCATGGATAGAAGGTAAGGTAATCTAGAATATTGGAAGAATTTATGGTTCTAAGTGATTGTAATAAAGAGGCACGACGGTAAAGTCGTCGTAGGTTATGAGAGAAATGCTAGAGGCCTCAGGCAAGTCCAAAAACAATTTTTTTTAAATGGCCCCTTCACTTATAAAGATATATATTTATTTTTATGTTTTTTATTTTCATTTAGTTTAAGTTATAAGTTTATAACTTACCAATTTATTTTTCCCTAATTCAGGAAACAGCCGAGCAAAAAACCCGGAATCCCAGATTAAATGTAGTACGTCTCACATCAATACTCAAAAAACGACTAATCAACTAGAAATAGTAGTTTCCAAGAATCCATGCTGAAGTAGGACGTACACATGTTTGGAATAGGCTTTTTGTTTGGAATCTTCCAATTGTATTCTAACAATTAATTTATGTCCGATTTGGAGTTTTACTTTTTTATGTTAATGGTTTTTTTTAATTTATTCTTTTATCAGAATAGAATCATTGCTATATGACAATTTTTTCCTTGACTATATTGATAAATAAAATCTATTATCGTTTAATTCATTGTAATAGATTCAAGAAGATGTCTCTTATTATTTATGAAGGATCCCACTCAGAGGTTAGCAGCAAGCTTTCTCGGATTCACCAAATATTTTTATCAATATTTCTATAATTTTTGGATAAATAATCATCAAAAGTTAAAAAAAAAATCATTACATCAATTAGTTAATGTATGGTAAGTAAAATGGTTTGCTATGTTTATTGAAATTTGACAGGCTTTTGTTCAAATATACAACAATTTGATCCAACTAACCCTAAAGTTCAGGTCTCAAAAACCCTTGCCACCCAAGACGTCCTAACAAATGGTCATTACATGCGGAATATTTTAGTGGTGCCCTATTTCTCCGGCTGACTAGAGGAAATTACCCGACAATAAATCAGGGGAAGAGGGGGGTGGTAGGGAGCGGGTTGGTTGGGGGGGGGGTATTAGGAGAGCCAGGGGTGACATGGCCCTCATATTGCAATCACCCACTCTCATTGTTTTATCTTCCTATCCCAGTCAGCGGTGACAATTAACATCACTCTAGGCCGCGTGTCGTCAAAGAACATATCACGTATGGGGTCGCTCTGGTATTTCAACTGCAGGGACGAGAATGTAGCCCATAGCTCAGAACGACAGATGTGCCATGAAAATTGTGTGCTTCTGATGGTCTATTGTTAAAAAATAGTTTTGTATGAAATTTGATTAATATATGAAATGACTTACAGAAATTATATTCTATAAAATTTATGATAAATTATAAACATTTTTCAGTATTGAATTAAAAATCAAAAATTTTTTTTGTTTCTAACCATTCTTTATTATAAAAAACAAAATTTTTGTTCTGTCACTAAGTTTCTTCAGAATAACAAAATTACCCAAATATATTATTACAGGGCAATCAACAATATAATAAGCATTTTTTTATATGAGGATAAAAAAATATGTCATGTAGGTGAAGAATTAGACTTCATAATTGACAAGCATCTTCTGCATGTTTCTAAAATTCTAATTGTTTTTCCTCTATTGAATGCTGAAATTTATCGTTAAAAACTTAATTTCAGTTGAAAGTTTTAGTTGGACAGGTAGAGAGAGAGGTTTAAGTACTTAGACTCTACGATAACTTGATGTAGAAATAAAGGCGTAGTAAACAAGTGAAGTGATTGTTATTTTTTAATTTTAAATTAACTTATCTCACGCCTTTTGTTCAGAAACAAAAATTAGAATTCACAAAACTATCATCCTTCCAAATGTTCTTTGCGAAACGTGGCCTCTTACACTAAGAGAAGAAAATCGCTTTCAGATTCTAGTATACAAAGTTTTTAAAATGAGTTAGTCACCCTCATAATTCAAAAGGTTACAAAACGCCAAATGGAGGCAACGCATTCAGGTTACAGCATTGTAATGAATAAGATGGTCCTGCAAGGTTGCAGGGCTTAGTAACGAACGGATCTAGGAACCAACGTTTGATCTATTCCGCTGAGTAGGTGGGAGAATTGCGTCAAGAGTGATCTGGTAGAGTTTGATTTGGAAAGGCGTCATAGGGTTGATGTGTGTGGACAGAGATTGGTAGTATCGGTAACGAACCTTTGGGTTTGCTTGGAATTCCTTATTATTATGTATTTTATTATTATATTTATTAATTTTTTTTATTATTTTATTAATTTTTGTATAAATCGAGTGCTATCCTGGATTATTATTGCATTATCATGTTATACTTATTCATAACAATTTTTTAATATAAAACAAATTAATTATAATTAATTTTTGTATAACGTATTTCAACTAAAACAGTGTAAATAATGTCAATATCAAAATTTTATCTAAAATGTAATTCAAAATCTGTGATCTTTTTTTTAAGAAGATATCATGTCTGATTCTGGTAACTCCAGAGTCCATACGTTTCATTAAAATAAAAAGTAAAACACAAAAGAAAAAAGTTTAAAGAAACACTATCACAAAAGGTTTTAGAGTATGAATTGAGAGGGCAAGCTGCCATTGAGAGGTGGTTGTGATTGATCTTTTCTCTTTGATACCGTCATTATTTTCATAGCCTTTTATTATCTCAATCTAGCTTGTCCTTGGTATAGAAGAATTCCTATAAAAATCTTTCTTGCTTTAATTATCAACTTCATTCTTCAATTTTATAACCTTCAAAGTATGATGTTATAACCTTGCTAAATTTATCTTCAAACAATTATTTTTATGATAATACATAAATACGAATAAGTTAAATTCACACAGCTGACGACATCGGTTATATGAGGGTCATGCCAGCTGACAAAATGCAATATTATATTAAACAATATATACATACCTAGGATCAAAGGGAGAAATAACACTGTCTTTAAGTTATTTCTGCGTTTCGTTTCTCGTCGTATTATCTCTTATTCAAGTTTTTACTCGGCGAACCATAATTGGTGCCGAAAACCGGGAACATAAAATAATACAAACTATGTAGTGTCAGAGACCATCTGTTTTCCCCTTTGTTAATCTCTCTCTCTCTATATATATAGAGTAGATAGTATAACTAATTAGGCAAATGATTTTAACGTTACCAGTTTATTCCCCAGTGCCTCCAGTGGTAGAAGCTCAACCGGAACCGAAAATTTCACCACTCCCGGACATGACACCGGTGGCGGCGTATGACATTCCATTGGAATGGATCAAGATTCACACAGTGACGGTGCAGGAATTAAGGAAGGCTATTTCATATTTAGACAACTTGATTGGTTAGACTGGTGAGCTAAATCACTTAAAAGAGGGGAGACGTCCTTATGTCACCAATAGAGGCGCAGGTAGTCAGGTATGGAAACTTTCTTGGTAGGGACGATGAAGGGCTCCAGTGATATGCTGATTCAAACGGAGTATATTAAACTTAATTCAGAGCGACAAGGAGAGTCGTGGGTCCTTCTGAAGAAGAGATTGAAAAATGCGTTAGAGGAGTGACAGATAGACTCCCGAAGAGGACATTTTCCAAATGTTTTGAGAGAAGAAGAAAGCAACACAAAATAACAGGCAGTTTGCTATAGTTTTTCTTACCCGTTTCAGCTAGATCACAGGAAAATCAGAGACAAGAAGCGTGAAGAAGGAAAAGACGAGGCGGCACATGAAGGAACATGTAGAAGGTATGGAAACTTTTGGAAGAAGGAGGAAAATCCTAAAAAACAATCTGCGGTGAGTACTAGTGGAGGAACGACCTAATGTTGGTGAATTATAACGTGAAGGGAAGTCATGGATGATTATTAACGTTAGAGGAGTGAGGTGCATAATCTTCTGCTACGATGCGTTGGAGAACTGAGTGGGGAAACTCTAGGTGCAGGTATATATTTGGCAATTAATCACCCTGTGGGGTCTCTGAAAAGTTAAGGAAGAGTTAGAGATCGGGTTGAGTAAATGGGAAGCTGGAAAGGATAACCTGATGGAAACACGGTTATTTTGGGGGGAAGGGGAAAGCGATTGTTGGGTCTGGAACAGTTAGGGGTATACATAACGTTTCTTCGCAGTACTATGTCTAGGGCGTCCACCCTAAAGGTAGTGTACAATAAGAAATGAATATATTTTAGAAGATAGTGTAATTATTTTAGATAGTCCATCCTAAAAATGTTGGAAGAACCCCGAAACGATGATTGAAATGTCTGTGTGTAATAGTGAGATAAAAAAGAAGGACTTTAACAAAATACTGATTCCACGGTTTTAATTTTTTGTTTTTAGACATGAGCAATTTAAAAATGGAAATTAAAGTTAAAAAGTGTATAAATAGTGATAAAAGAGAAATAATTGGACTGTGATTTTTAATGTATTTTTGACATATTAGATATAAATGTTTTGACCTGGGCAGAATAGCCTGTATGGAGTTTTTTTAAATGGTTAAATGATATGTCTCATAGTAATTTAAGATTGTCCCTGAAGATGGCCGAATTGGCCGAAACATTGGACGTGTGAATGAAATAAATGTTTTGAGACTATAATTTTGGATAGTGTTTTTGAATTATTTAGTTAAATAAAGACGTTTATTCTCTAATAATAATCATAAAAAATAAACGAATGGAAGTTGGATAAATATAAATTACATACTTTGTTCCTATCTAGCTTTCAACACTTCTATGAGATGAAGTGCTAACACTAAGTTGTGAATACTGGGCCAGGTAGAGCGGCGATGGGTGGTGGAGCATGATGAATATGTATCAGTGTAATATGGTTTGATGTCTCCAATTCCATCTGACTACGTTTCCAGCTGTTTATTATTCCGAATCAACGGAAATAGCCCGTCCCAAATGTTCATAAAGGAAAGGGAAATATTGTTACACAACTCTCGACTTCTGTAAATTGTTAGGGTTTCTTGGTTATAATTTATGTATTGTTAAACATATAATTTTTATTATTTTCAACTCTATGGCCTTAAAAAACTATGATTTACATTAATTAATTATTATTTATAGCTACTATCTGATAGTATCATCAATAACAGACATATAATTTCCATTACAATGCAGAGGTTTGTAGAAAAAAATCCGTTTTATAATGAAAACGTTATGTGAAAAGACTGTTTTCTTTTAGCTAACAAAGAGTGACTTCGGACGTAGGATATCCATTTTAATGGAACTTTTTTTTATTATACATAGTCGAAAAATATGATGCTTATAACCCTGGATTTTGGCCGATGCGTCCTTGTAGCCGAACAAAATGCTTTATCCTGCCGAGTTTAATCAATACAGTTCCGGATAACCTACGGCAACCGAAAGGTTGAATTGGAAACCATCTAATCATAAATGTTTTCTTTTGGTCACCCCCTATACCACTTGTAACATAAACAATAGTTCATTTCATTCAATCATGTCTCATTTTTTTTCAATTATACAGTCAACCAAAAATGAAGTGTGTCTGGTAAGTTATTATTTAGTTGAAGGCATACTTCATACAATAAATAAGCTAATGTATATAATTAGTAACATAAAATTAACCCAGATTTTTAATATATTAATTATGCTTAAAATCTCTGCATAATGTTGATTCAAGTTTCTTGTGTCTGTTTTAAAATTCACAGTATAATTAATGTTTACATTAATAATAAATAAAGTATTTTTATTTTGAACGCATTAATTTCTTTATGTAAAATTATTTTATTGTGAAAGTCGAATTTGTATTGTTTTTTAGCTGGATGCTTCGCCAGGCGTCGGCCCTCCTTGAATTAATGACCGGAGCAGAATAGCCTGTAAAAAGTTTATAAATTATTGGATGTGAGAAAAATAATATTTAAGATTGTCCTAGAGGATGTCCGAAACGTTGAACTTTAATAGAAATAAAAAAGAGTGTTTTGAGTACTTTGGCAAAAATTATTTTATTAAAAAAACTATATTTAATATTAGTATAGACCCAATATTCCAAAATTTATTGACTTAAATAATTTTTAAAAAAATGTTTCTCTTTGAAGTCTCATAAAGCCCCAATGTAAATCATTCAATTGAAGTCATCAAGTATTCAAGTGAGTCATCTTTTCAATTTCATTTAATTTTCATTAAATGGCCATTAAGTTGAAGATGTTAATATTTATAAAGATAGTAAAACAAACCCGTTATTAAGTTTTATTCAGTACATTCATGTACCATACAAAAACGAGTAAATTTAGTTAAAGATAAGATCTTTTTTTTTAATACTTGAAAAGAAATGTCAGTCAGATTCTTTTTAGAAAAAGCTTTTCAATTAATTAGCAAAAATAATTTTTTTATTACTTTTCTCCTACGAGATAATAATAACAATAACAACGCAACAACAAAAAGCGCATTCATTATTTAGTTATTCAGGAAGTATCCCTATCATTAATTGTTAATTTGAAAAAGTTTTTTTTGTTTGAAAAATAAGTAATTACAAAGTATTTTAACAGTTCCGAGACGAGAAGCTGAACAAGGACTAAAGTGGGCCGAATAACTCAGCCTCTGCAACAGAGCTCACACCAAGTTTATTATTAGTTTTCTCATCAAAAGGATGGACTCCTCAAGTTTCCTTGTCAGCTCTTGACACTTCAAACCATCAGCTCTTTTATTCTCTTCATTTGATAGATACATTATTTTAAAATATATTTCGATACATTTGCTTATTGTTTTTATAAAAAAAATTTAAATTGGTTTTATTTTACCATCTAATTAGAACTTTCACCTACCTATAATATATGAAATGTATGGTAAGGGGAAGCATTGTATATATTGTATAGCAGATGATATAGGGATCAACGCCGCCAGCATAAATCCGAAGGTAGCCCTCCAACATGCCGAAAATGGTTCTGCTACCATCGTAACAGCACTGAAGAGAGACGGCATCAGGGTGAACCCTGCGAAGACAGACAGCGGTTCATAGTGGACAGCTAAAGCCAAAGGATCTCGAACACCATCCTCTACATCGGCGTGACACTTGAGAGGCATCTTACCTTCTCCAGTCACATTGGGGAGAGACTCAAACTGGGCCAATCGAAATCCTACAGGCCCTACCATCTGCTCACATCACAGCAGATCTCACTGCGGCTCAAGTTGAAGATTTATAAAGCAATCATCAAACCCCGCTCCTAAACACCTCTTCAAGACCACTCTGAAAAAGCTGCAGAGTTTCCAGAATTCCCTCCTTCGGCAATTAGTCCGAGGAACTTCACTCCAGATCCAGCTTCCCTCTGTGCCGGAGTTCATAGGCCGTAGGCAAATCAAGTTTTTTGATGGGCTGAATGTATGTGCTAACCCGCTGTTCAGAGAGGTCGCCCCTCCACTAAGACCCGGGACTGTCCTATTGGTCGACGTCCTCGCCGAGGGAAGGGCTTCGGGCTCCGCAGCCTGAAGTCATCATAACTCATCTTATCCTCCAGTGGAGTGGCCCTCCCCGTTCTTTGTATCCCACGGCCAACGACTCCTGGGCCAATATTGTAACACGCTGAGGGCAGGGTCCAAGCCCAACCCCTTATAATGTCATATGGCAAAGGAAGGACATCAGTTACATGTTTGTATACTAAGGTATGTATTAATATTATTATAGATATTTTCAATAATGCAGGTCAGAAAAAAAATGGCAAGCATTCCTATAGTGAAAAAAAAAATGAAATTCCAGTTTTATTATAGAAATACACGTTAAGCGGAACCCTGATGCTAAATTACCAAATCTCACAAACCTGTGTGTATGTGTAGCTCAGAAATCAAAAGACGTACGAAATTGAAATTACATATTTAAGACACATATATGCCTGGAGCGTGGAAGAAACTTTTTAGATTTTTTTTACAAAGCTAAAAAAAATATATTATTTAGAAGAAGGTATCACTCTAAAACGAATATTTTTATTCATCCGTGATTTTTAGACACACTTTTTTTTTTTAGCATACTCTAAGCAAATACAACTCTTAAAATAATAAAACAAATAAGATTTTTCCTAGGTAGCTGTAACCAAGTTTCCTATTGCCCTTTTGAAGCTTAATAACTTTATCAAAACGATTAATCTCTTCGACTCAAAATAAATCGACTTGTTTTCCCGAATAGTATATATATATATATATGTATATATATATATTTCCCCTTCGTCGGCCCAAGACTACCATTGGAGTCCTATACAGCCTAATATACAGAATAATATGTATTTGTAAATTTAAAAACATTTTCTGAGACAATTTCAATATAATCTAAAAACTATTCATATAGAAAATGTAGACATCATATTTAATGGGCGATAAGCAATGTAAATCATAAGAAATTTACTCCCCGAATTTAATTTATACACTCATGCTGGGAACTGAGTTGTGGATTGCTTGAGCGAATACTAAAAAGAAAATTAGAAAAATCTAGGCTAAGTGAAGCACTAGGGAAATCGTAGGTGGAAATTTAATTTGCATTGGTTAACTCAGAAGAGGGAGAGGATGTAATTTTTAATTCTGTGAATTCTTAATGTCCCGACTCTACTAATGGATGTTGAGTAAGGTACATGACCTGAAATAGGACTGGGGAAGTCAAATGAAGAATGTAGATTTTTCTAAAACCACTTTATCGTTCCTTAATTTACATTTGCAACCGGTTTCCTAGGAAAATATTTGTTTAATTATTTAATTGTTTAAAATAATATAATTTTAATTAGTGATTAAGTGATTGAATATTCGTGAATCTCTAACCTGGCTCATTAATGTTTACAAAATTAAGTATTGCTAACGGGCCAATCTACAAGAATATACTTGATCGAACAAGGTATTCTCCAATAGTCAGGTTGCATGATATAAATCAGTTGATATTTTATATATTGTGAAATTTATTGGTTACTCAAAAACTCATAGCTTTAGAACATATTAACTAACGCTTTGAATTCTCATATAGAATTATAATCTATTTTATTATTTTTTAAATATTAATTTTATTTCATATTTATTTTTCCTAATTTAATTGAAGGATAACAGAAGGTTATGCCTGATTTTTGATGAAGTGCAATGATTTGACTTTCTCTGAATTATAAATTTTCTTAAACGCTCAATGAATGAGTAGGTAGAAGGTAGAAGGAACGTTATTTAAGATATAATAAATGCTGCAAAAAAATAATCATAAACTACCAATATAAATAATCAAATTAATACAACATAACAAAACAATTTGTAATATATATTTTATCGTTGATTTGACTATACAAAGAATTACATAAAACCATAACACACATTTTTTTTTAATTAAACATTTATTTTATCAATTATAAGAAAAGAGTTGTTATGTTATATTCCCAGTGAAGTTCTATACACGTAGGGTTATTCTCTAGAAGCAAATATTGTATAAATTAATATGCATCTTGATTATATTATTTTAAGCTTAAAAAAATACAACTCTGAGAATCAAGAGCTTTTAACTTATCAACTTTGGTGTATCTGTTAATTAACTTGATTTTTCGTGCACATAGTGGTGCTCAATAGAACAAAGAAAATATGACAAATATTTACATAAAAATAAAGTTCGGAACACCGTTAAATATTCTTATTAATTACATGATGATTATAAATTATTATGTATTATGTTTGTTCCTTTTGTTAATAAAAACAAATAAGTATGTTTCCATATTAGGTCTTAACGAGAATTTAGTTTAGTTTTCATAATTTTTTTAAACGTTAAATTAATTGTCTTATAAATAATCAGTAGGCTCAGGCTTAGCATTCAGATATATATAAATAATGACTAGAATTATAAATACTTACTATTTTACAAAAAAAAAAAAAAATGAAATAGGCGAAACTGGTTTAGAGGGAAGACGAGGGTTGCCATTTCCTATTTTCACATGCTCCCATGGGACGGAAGGCTTTCCCTCCTGCCAATCCAATGGTTCAGGGAGCAATATTTCCTTTTATTCCACCACTCCTCAGCCAGTGGATCTGACAAAAGGTAACTGATGTTCTTCTACCAAGTATTGTACCTCCGGAAAAAAAAAAAAACCCAAGATAAGATACATGAGGAAAAAAGTTCTTTCAAAACGTTGTTGGCTTCTTCCAATTAGGCCATTATGATGATTGGAAAAGATAATGATTATATTGAAAATTATTAACTATTATTTTATTTAATAAATAATATTCATTGAAAATCTTAAAATGTGTCAGTTTAATTATAATATATTCATTATCATTAACATGTGTATTGCTTATCATTAATAAAAAAAAATTCTGCATGATATATTAATGGATTCAGTAGAATAATATTCTAAATATATACATCATTAAAAGTAAACTTTTGATTTTTTTTTTTTTACCTTTAAACAATATATTTTTCCTTTTATACAATGAATTTTCTAACAAACGCAGTGAAAACAAAGAAAACTTTTTTTCTCATAAAATAAATATATATACTGAGCTATTAAAAAAAATCAGATATAAAAAATTCGAAGTCGTGTTACTCTAATCTTATAGATCCATAAATTACAATAAAACTCTAAAGTGAATAGATAAATAGAAACAGAAAAACACAGACTGACTGCCTACTAAAGAACAGTCCATTTCACTCTTACGCAGTCTAGTCCTATTGGTAATTACTATTATGTAGAACCCTCAGTCCTAATAAAATTCTAGGTAATGTTTCTCTTCATTCATCTTAATTTGTATTGCTTCATTTTATCGTTTGATAATTAGTTTCTAGTATTAATAATTAGTAATTTTTTTCCAAATTCATTATGATTCATCAATTCACTATCTCTTTGAGTCAATTTGGAAGCTAACAGACCATCTATAATTCTGATAAGCTTAGAATTATTTTCTATTATGTTCGATTATTTATTTGAATGATACGAGTATACTCTTGGAACCTTTTGATATTTTAAGGGCGATATTTTCTCGAAAAAAAAAAGTCATTAACTTAAAAATCTCCTTATTTTGCAGATTTCCATTAAGTAACATATAAACGACAATGGATTAACATGACAGAACCTTAGTTCTTGATTTTAGTATTGTAGAAACATAGTATATATAGTATTAAAATAATCCCTGGCACGTATTCTTATTCAAATTTTATCAATATCTACCTGGGATTTTAATGGTTTTACATTTATTAAATGATGAAGCAAATAAAATTCTTGAAGAGATTAAATTAAAATTTTAACTAGTCTCAACTTTGAATCAATTTTAACTAGTCCTGCTAACTTTGAGCATTGATTCATGTATGAGCTAACTTTTTTTAAAAACTTTTCATGATTTACAGTTACATGACTAAATGAATAAAATATTACTGGAAGGAAATTCAGGTGAAGTTCCCAGCGCTACTCAGCAAACAAGGTATTGGAAAACTTATCTTTCCTTTCCAACTGCTTACCATAATTGATCTTGCTGATATTGCGAAAATAATTTTAGTATTTTGTAAACATAATATTTGACAAATACTGAATTCAGAGTGAATTCTACAGAATGAACAGATTTGGCAGAAAGATTCTTTTTGAAAAATCTGGATATAAATTTTGTCGTATATTTAATTATCCTTTAATTGGGAAAGTGAGAATTTCGAACGTTTTTAAGAAGATTGGGTTTTATGAACCCCTTTTTAAAATGAATCAACTTTTTAAAATAATTTAAACCAATGTTTTATATGTATTTAAAATTTTAGGATTAATGAAAATATTTTTAATAGAAAAAAAATCTATAAAAGTATAAAATCATTCAAAATTTCAATGTTTACTTAAAAAAAAAAGTGAGTATACTGTTTTTACACATTCGACTATTAAGTTAAGAAAAATTGTAGTTTCCAAAATTGGGAGAAAGGTAAGCACCCTATCTTTTCACATTTTACACTTCTCTACCTGGTTTTAATGTGTTCAGAGATACGATTGGCAGTTGTTTTTTTTTATTGACTTACAATTTTCTGTCATAAGTCTGGAAGAACTCTCATAGAAGTTCATTTAGCCATTATAAATTGGATGCTATCATGTAAGTGAAGACAAATTCTTTCGTATGAAATCAAATCTTGTATGAACATAACAAAGAAAATTAATGAAGTAGAAATGAACGGAATTCGATCAAAAATAAATTCCAAGTGATGTGAAGATTGCCAAAACCACATTGTATTTAAATTTAGAAAGTTAACTAACAAGTTGACATGTAGAATAATTCTTATTAAGAAAGATCATATGGGATATAAGCGCTAAGCCCTCAGATATGAACATTTAATCGCTATCTGGGGTTTGACGAACCACAAATTTAGTTAACTTTTGCCATGATCTAAAGATAAGAATCATATTTACAAATGAGGGAAATTCAATTTTGTCAACAATTTGATAAACTGAGGAACAGTTAAAAATTTCAATAAATTGAAAAAGCCTACAAAGTTAAATCTTCTAACTGTATTATTTGAAAATACAAATGAAGATCCAATTAAGACTGTTCACTGTTCTTTTTTGCATCAAAGAAACATCTGAAGAGATTCTGAGAAACAGTATTCTCAGAATAGACTTTCCTTGGTCTAGTTAATTAAACTAATAGGCCACTCGCGAAGCTATAGACATTTAACCTAATTAATATAACTCAAAAGACAAACAATATATTTAAACCAACTATCTGTGACTATTCTTAGCTTTATTAATGAATGAGAGCCATATTGAAAATTATTTAATTATGATTAAGTGTACACAGAAAGAAGTAACTGTAGTACCAAGGTGTATGAAGAAGAGAGTCCCCACAATTTTCAAATTCTTGTATGTCCATATAAAGTTTATTTTAAGTGTTAATTAGAATTACAAAATTGTGTGGGCCACATATGCTTTCATAGCCTCATATAACCTTAGTGGTTTAATATTATTTTTTGGCAGAAGATGAATTAGTGCTCATAATAAAATAATAGGTTACAGGAGAAATACTTTATGAAAAGACTCTATATAAATAATACTTTCATCGCAGAACGTTTGAGCACAAGAGGTAAAGTGGAAATAATATAATACTCGGATGTAAAGAACAAGTTGATAGAAGTAAAGGAAAACCGGGATGGGATTCTCATCAAAGTCAATGTTTTATAGACTGCTAGAGAGTTAATATTTCTAAGAATTAATAGAAGGGAGTATTTAAGTAACTCAAGAAAGAGAACAGAGGCAGGGAAGTTTCTGGGAAGAAGATACCTAATCAATGAAATCGAACTGGAATTTTGCTTAGTAAGAGGAAATTTGCTAATGGCGAAAATACTCCCACAATGTTAAATTCCATGAGTCCTAAATGAAAGAATTATATATTGCACCATCTGAGCTTAGTATGTTAAGATCTATTAGGTTTTATTTCAAGATGCAAGAAAAGAACGTAAAAGGGTAAACAAAAGTATTTCAAAACACCTCGTATTTCCTTTTATTTATTTTTTTATGTTTTAAGAAAAAAGAAGTTAAAATAACTCAAATTAAAAAAAAAATATTTATTTAACTTTTTAAGTAACAGATTTTCTTAATTTAATTAATATTGCATAAATGTTAATCTCTCAAGCTGCTACAAAACATGCTAAGATTTAAATATAAGAAGATGGGTTGTGGTAAAAAAAGAACAAATAGTTTATAACTATTTAATGTCCGACGTTTCGGCCCTCTTTGCAGGGCTTCATAAGAGCTAAAAAAAAAAACAACCAAGAACATTACAACAATAAGGTAAATTATGGTGAGATAAATATTATATAAAAATTAAGTGATAAGAAAATTGCATATAAATAAATGGAAGGAAGACATAAAATAGTATTAATATAAAATAAACTTGAATAAACAATGATAAGAATAAAAAAATACGTTACAATGGTAAGAATAAATTTTTTTAAAAAATACATAAAATATAAAGTTAAAAAAGTACAGGAGATCCATATAAAATAAAAACAAAACAAATAAAGAAGAAAATAGAATTTAAATAAACGTCGTGAAAGAATAAATATAAATAAAAATAATAATGATGATATTAAGTGATAATGAATGAGCAAAGAACAATTAATTGGTCCTTATTTGTTCTTTGCTCATTCATTTTTTATACATCTCCTGTACTTTTTTAACTCTATATATTTTTTTAATTTGTATTCTTGTTATATATTTTTTTATTCTTATCATTGTTTATTCAAGTTTATTTTATATTATTACTATTTTATGTCTTCCTTCCTTTTATTTATATGTAATTTTCTTATCACTTAATTTTTATATAATATTTATTCTACCTTAATTTACCTTATTGTTTCTTATGGTTGTTATGTTATCAGTTTTTTTTGTATCTTTTTAGCCCTTATGAAGCCCAGCAAAGTGGAGCGAAACGTCGGACAATAAATAGTCATAAACTATTTGTTCTTTTTAGACCGCAACCCTGACCATCTTCATATATTTAAGTTTTACGGTCAACTATACAGTGTGTGTGGTAAGGTTTAAGTTATAATTTATGTAGCTTATTAATTTTAATTTATCATGATGTCCATAAAATTTGGTATTCATTATACGCTGTTCTAAGAAAATCACCGCTGTCCTACGTTGAAGTTTTATTCAGGTTTATTTAGGGGAAGGTCGGATAAATAGAGCTGATTGGGGATGTACCTAACCGGTCCTGTAATGTTAACAAACTGATGGAGATTCTAAATAGTGGTCAACATGGGGAACATGGCGGGAGTTAGGACTCAAATGTTCCTATCACATGCTCCAATTGATCCTATTCAGGAAAGATTTCGTATCTCACCTCAACTCTGGCGAAATCACATCTGTCACTACTTCCAGTGGGTTGAAGTTTATGAGGATTCTACAAGAAGCTAATACAACAGACAACAATAAACAGTTAAAATAATACAAAAAATATATTTTTCAGCCATATATATATTTTTTACAGGTTAGATACAAAACATTTAATTTTCACGCATAATTTTAATTTTTAACACACCCACTAGTTTCTAATCTTGCATCCTCTTCCATTCCTGACAATGCTCCGAGGCGCCTGAAAAGAAGATAACCACGAGACCAGCTAATGTAAAATGTCATTAGAGTGCTACCAATGGGTAGTTTCTCTACACGCCTGTAACACTCCAATTTAACTTAGATCAGATTTACTAAACGTATTATAATGTACAATTGTAAATAGCAATAAATAAATAATAAAAAAATTTTTTTAACACAATACAGTTCAATAATAAATTTTGTCTGGTCTAAATAATTTCCAGTTTTTAAAAACTTGATTAATGCTTAGGCAGTAGTTTCATCCTTGCCAAGAGAAGTGTGTTTCACAGTCCAAGGTATCTTGAAAGTCCTGTTGGTTGGTGGGTACAGTCAAGAAGTCGCTGTGCGTAACGAGCCTTAGTCTTCTGTTGGGGTAAAGATAACCTCTGCATTTAATAGGCTGTAGCAGCGTATAAAAGAAGTCCAGATGTGAAATTAGGCTTTTTAGCATAGTGTCCCGAAAATCCAGGCAATATTTAAAGATGTGACAGTCAGCCTCTTTACGTAATAAAAACGTTTATATGGACTGTCAGCTGATTCTACTCCCTCCTCCTCCCCCCAAAAAACAAAACAGTAAATTCAATATTTTTTTTTAGTAAGTCTAGTTTTTCTAAAATACTTTTTATTTTGTATATTATATATAAATTGAAGCATGACAAATAAAAAAATAATGTTTCAAAGAAATTAGAATTTGTTTTTTGTTAAATTCATTTTAATGGAGATTTCAAATATGTAACTAACGCTAAGTTTTATTTTTAGTGAATTAAAGCGTTTTAATGATTTTAAAAAAATCGACTTACTTTTGGATAAAATTTAGTTAAGATTACTGTACTTTAATTTGAAAACGTGACACTTAAAAAAAAACATAATACATGAATTTTCTGCTTTTCTGAGTGGGATTGAATCTTAGTAAAAAAAATAAATGGTTTTTGTTGCTTATGAGTCCTACTTTCATATCTTTAAACATTAGGGAAGAGGTTCAGACTCAGTCTAATCACAAAGATACATTCATCACTTGTAGAGAGGTCCCTACCCACTCATGACAACGTAGACGGCAAGTAAGCGCCACAAGCGGATTCCACAACCTACCTTAAAATACCCTTTAGGAAATGAAATGATATTTATGTCTATTATTGTGTACATATTTATATTTCTGTATATTCTGTATTGTATTTGTTTTGTTTTTTGTTTGAGAAAACAAAATTAATAGAAGGTTCAGAAAAAAAAAAAGAAAATGTTTCATATACGAAGGTACAATCAAGACTTATTATCTTGTTGTTAAGTGATAGCTTCCAATTAAAAAAAAAAGTGACACACTTTAATTAACTCAAAATATCATTTTTTCCCTATTTCGTAGCTACTTAGGTCATGGCCAACAAGAACGTTTTTAGTAGCTCTTGAAGTCTTTTTTTCACCTCTAATAGTATTGTCTAGGATTTATTGGACACCTTCTATCTATACTATACATCAGTTGGATTATTTCCATTTTCCGCATTTATCCTCAGAAATAATATTTAAAAATTTCATTGCACTTAAAAAATAAGTTATCCTAGAATTCATGTAAGATGGATCATCTTTTCGAACTCCATTCACGGTTTACAGCTAATACTAGAGCTGCGGTCTACTGACCACTTAGGGAGTTGATAAAGTTTTGAAACCTGCATCCATCTTCATCAAGACATCACAACTAGTTAATGAATGAGAGTGACCTCTTTGACCAGAGGAAAACAATGGGTGCTTCTCAACTAGTTATACAACAAAGTTCCATCGTAGAATCAAAGATCAATGGCCTGATTCACTTTAAATGGGACAAAGTATATTAAGTTTGAAAAATACTTCGCCGTCAGAGGCAATCTTCTTGTCTCCTTGTATCACGCAGCCCTGGAGAGAAAATGATAATTGAGATGTCATCTTGCCAGGAACTCATACAAAATCCTTACGCTCCAATAAGTCCATTAGAGCTAATAGAAACTGCTCTATGCATGACAAAATTATACTTATCTATATAATTAAAATTGTACTGTTACAATAATTGTTTTTCCGAATTTCTGAAGTGTATAAATATTCAATATATTGTTTATGCTTAAAGTTTACCAGGATAGTTTCATTCTTAACATTTTTACTCTTTTTAGTGTCTTAAACGTATTAGTGTATCTACAATAATGATTGAAATACACTATCTGAAAATGAAATTATCAATCAACAATATAGTTGTAGATCGTTCCACCAATGGCTAAATTACCCACATTTAATTCCGAAGTAATTAATTCAAATTTACATCATTTAATTTTATTTATTTATAAGTTGTAAAATTGTTTCTTAAAGCTTTCTACTAACATATTTATAACACACATAATCTATATCTAATACAAATCTATGAACACAAAATGAAAGAATATATTGGGCATTGTAGAATAGCGCATTGGGAACTAATGTTACTCTAACACAAGTTCATACATACATAAGAAAGTGTTACATTCAACCAAAGTTTCATATCGCACACTCAAGCATATCTAGATAAGAAATGCATGGTTAATTCCTTTCCTCTTGTCTTTCACCTACATAGATAAATTTTAAAATTGATCTCCTCATTTAAAGAGACAAGCGGCTGTTTCAGTAACATATTTGCTAATCTTTGACTGTTAATATCATGCTGTAATCTTCATTTTTATGTTCTCAGAACAAGATTTTATCACCCATTTTTCTACGACATGGGAGCAAAATTGTCTCACATATAAGAATATCCGCTATTTATGTCCAGTTTATTTTTCTTAAGTAGTTTAACGGAATCATTGGATCTATAGTTGAAGCTATTGTCAACTTACAAAACGAGTTGGATGAAACTTATTCCAATATTTACTGAAATAATACCTAACACTTAAAGACATCTAGGATTATTCTTGCATTTATTATATTTTAACATGAAAAATAATGAAGGAAGCTGACTTGAAGGCTGTTTTAAAATCTGAATGAAACTAAGGGACTTTATAGAGAGATTGATAATACCCACGTTTAATACAGAAAGAGATATAAAAACTTCTATCAACCTTTCGTAGAATGTAAATCTAAAGGTTCCTTTCAAAGAATTTCGCTAAATATGCTATTAGGGTTTCGATTTGTCCTTTATCGCTGCTCCAATGGAAATTATTTAACTTTTAAATAGGAGTTATGCACAAGACAAGTTCCTATTATTACAAGATGTGACTTTTAAAATAAATCACAATAATCTGTTTTTCCTAAGGGATATATTTAACAATATTCGAAAAATTAAACTACCCTTAAAATTTCTGTTATCCGTTAACTATCAATTTGATGATATTTCGGACTTCTGACCATTTTCAAATCAGTATCTAAAATCATATATAAAACTATCAACAATCATGAAATTATTTCACATTTTTTTATCTGCTACTCTACAGATCCTGTAGATAGATGTTTGGCCGCCCGAACAAGCTTTCCCTATGCCTGCTTGTCTTGAGCTGCAGCTTTCCAGTTTGCTGCGTGCAGCTCTTTTGCATCTTTGTCCATTCTGTCTATCCATCTGGTTTTTGGTCCTCCACGTGGTCTCCTGCCTGCTATACTGAAATTCATTATTGTATAGAAGCATCCTAATGGATTCCTTTGAATCAAATGCCCAACCCATCTTAACCTCCTTTCCTTCATATAATGAGCTATTATTTTATATATAATTATTTTTATAAATAAATTTTTTTCAAATTAAAAATATATATCAGCATAATTAAATCACCATTTATACATCATGACATATATCTTATTATATTATAACATATGAGTTTTTTTGTAATCAAAATTATGGATGATAGTTCTTATTTTATAATTGAAAGCAAGCCAAACAAATAAACACGGAAATATTTATAATTAAACCACCTCGGTATATCGGTACACTTGCCCTTTTTTCCATTATCTTAATTATATAATATTTATTCTACAGTTTCGATTCATTCTATCACTACTCCCATGAAAACTATATTCAACCTTTAAATAGCAGTTTTGCTCCTTTCATTTGCTGTTTTGTTCCTATCATTACTAAACTTGACTATTAATGTATCTTTTAATAAAAAATTAACAATATTTTAAACTTGTAATAGGGGCTAAAATCAGTCAGGAAAAGTTACCATTTTTTCAGTAGACTTACGTTTAATAGAAAGGTTGGCTGTAGGTATGTATATTTTGTTAATAATAGAACTTTTTGCTAATCTTCAAGCCAATTTAATTTAATTATTTTATATATTTCTGTAATTATGATGCTTTAATCCTTTTAAATTATTTAAAGTGAAATCTGAAGCGAGTTGACCTTCTCACAGACCTTCTAAATAAATAATCTCATGGTGTTCCATTAATTATTCAAGAGGTGGCCAAGAGGATTGGTAAAACTCCCAACAAAGAGGGTGCCAGAGCCGCTTACTGAAGTAGGGCCTTGCGTTAGCCATCTTCGGGATACTTCCCTTCTTTCAAAAGCAGCCCTTAGGACAACTCGGATTATTATTTATAAAAGGAAAATTTGAATTTAAAATGTCAAATGTTATTTTTCAATGACAACCTCAGTCGTGATTTCGTATCCTGCATTATTGAAGAAAATATTTATTTTTAATGCAGCTAAAACTAGTTTAAAGAAGGAAAAAATTCATTTGGTGATAGTTTTGATAAAGTGTAGCTGCAGATAATTTCTAAAAGTAGTAGATCGTATATTTGTTTGTAAGTTTGTAAGAAAGACTATATTAATTTATAATTCCCACAAATTATTGCTTAATATTTTCACAGAAGCAGTTCACTACTGAAAAAAATTAGCAATAATTAAAATTTTTTAAAATTATGATTCTCTTACATAAAGAAGCAAAACGATGATCTATTGGACCTACTAGTTTACTTTTGGACCTGTCTATACCTTACTTCAGATACTCCGCATGTATGTTGAATTTTATTTTAAATTAGTGTAGAAAAAGAAGGTTGAAATGTGGGACTTTCTACTTATTAGTGAGCACATATATTATGAGAGACCAAGTAAAATACCTGAGGAGGCAAATGGTTTAGTATGCCACTTAAATAATTATTTTGATAATATGAAATAACTTAGGGGTCTGAGATATTGAGATATTGGCTTATCTGTGTATCGTCTTCACTGCCACGGTCTCGTCTAGTCGCTTCCCTCGTCCAGGCTGAACGGTAGGCGAATATGGTGACTACTATGGATTTCGCTTCAGGTATCCGGAGAACGTCTTTCTTGATCAGTGGCTAGCCAGCAGAGATGCTAGAGTCAGAATTTTGTTCTAATTTCACATTTAATACCCTCACAAATTCTGCCCTTTTTTTATTTATTTTATAAAAACCTTCAAACCAACTGAAGTGAATTTTTCTATCATAACCATATAAATAACTATTTATTTACTCTGATACAGTCCAATAATTTAATTTTTTTTTTATTCCAGTCAGTTTCATCTATCGTTGCTATCTGCCTTTCTTTATTCAAATTCCGTGATAAAATTAGCGTTTTATGTTTCTTTTTAATAATCTTAATCAGAGTTAAATGGAATTGCTATTATCATCACTGGTTAGAACCAGAGATAATCCACTAAAATAATCTTGTGTTGAGAGAATAAATAAATGATTCAGATTTTACCACAGATACGATTGTGTACCTTTCTATTTAAGTGGTTACTTTTTTTTATTTCTCCGTTGATTTGTATACGTTCTTTTTATTTTTTGGCTTTCTAAGGCTTTACCATGGGTGGGATTGAAGAAACTTTAGTTAATGTACTACTTATCTTGGGGATAAGTAGGGAAGAAGTCGGGATAAGGAATAACCCCAGAGGGAATAAGTCACACTGCGGTGGTTCTAAAAACTAACAACTCCTTAAAATTATAAATTTATCAGGGGCATTATCTTATTTTGTTCTATAACATACAATTTTTTTTTTAATTTTATTTATTTATTGAAAATTATAACTTCACTAACTAAAGTATTCCACTGATGAATTTGGAGTGAGTTAAAATATAATTTTAAGAGACAGTTTAGTGGAGCTCTAAATCTCAAATCCATCAATCCAATTAGTTTAGATCATGTGTCTAGTAAGTACTATGATAGATAGAACGAGCAGTTTCGTGTGTTTCTCAGTCTTGTCTGAGGAATCTATGGCAGTAGTTGGTTCAAATGTGGAGTGGAAGCGACGCAGTGTAAAGTTGATATGATGAAATTTATATTAATCTTCCAGTTTCGATACCAGTCATCGAAGGTTGTGGTATGGGATTGGAAAATTCAGAATTCTAATCATGTATCATTAGAATGTCATCGGCATGTGTGGTGTAGACAATGTATGACTAAGAATACCCTAGCAGAAGGGAAATTAATTGGCATTATTATGATTTATTTTGATTAATCTGTTAGTGAGATAAGAACTGATAATGAGAAAGTACATAGGAGATAGAAATTTGCCGATTTTATATTATAGTCCCATATACCAGACTCGATCAAAAGCCTGTTCTATGCCTAGAAAGACTCCTGACATCCTGCGCTCCAATACAGACTAGAAACCGTCCACACACAATGGCAGTGAATAGCGGAGTGGGATGCTCGGACAACAAACAAATAATCTGGTATAATTAGATTGGAACCTTGGAATTTACCCAACTTTGGAACTTACCCAAAACATTTTGGGGCCGCCCATAGCTCAGTGGTTAAGACACAGTCTTACCAATTTGATGTCTATTGGCGGTGCCGGTTCGAATCCAGCCTGGGACGTTGACTTTTTTCATTAAGTGGCGGTCCCACAAAATGAAGAACTTTGACCCCCAACCATGGTTAGGCAGTATAGGACTCCAATGGGAGTATTGGCCGAAAAAGAAAAAAAAACAACACATTTTGAAGATTTTGTTGCATTGTCATATTTTTACTGTTTGTGCCGTTTTTCCTGTTTTTCTTCAGTGGGAAAAGACCTTTCTATTGTGGCTCATAAACTATACTAAAAAAAAAAAGTAAATCTTTTGTCTACGAACTGTTGTAATATTACAAGGAAGATTCAATTCGTATGGCTTAATATCAATAGTGAATCCTCATAATTAGGGAGCTCAATTTATTGTAAATATAAGATCATGCCATAATACCAGTTGGTAATTGCTCTAATTAATTTAATTTCAATTTACATGTTGACAATTCGCATTGCGTAATTAGACGGTAATTTCCAGAATTGACACTGTCCTTCCATATAATTAGTTCTATAGCAATCATACAGCAATTCGAATATGTTAATCAGTTAGTAATCCATATGCTGTCAAGAGTAATATTGATTTATGATATATATCGACGCTATTGAATTGTGATAGTAGATTTTATTTTTCTTACCAATAATAGAATTGGTTAGTAATACTACTACACTACAAGAGTTCGTAATGGGTAAGTTTGTAAGAAACTTTTATTTCCATAGCCCTCGACCTACGTGGAAAGAGTTTTAGCAAAGTAGTACAAAGTAAAAGTGGCGGTTACGTAGTGTTGTGATCGTGCAGCTGTCACACGACAAACATTTGAACCAGAAAGACAGTTCCGAACTTCACTGCTCTGGAAACAATGTGCAGTGACACATTGTCGTACTTTGCATATTGAATAATGGTTTTTATTATCTTAAGAAACAATAAATTAATTATACATTATTTTTCCCCCTCATGGATAGAAAAACAAAGAAGAAATATAAAGTTAAAATAATGGTATACACTATATATATATAAGTGATTAAGTAAGACAATATACCAAATGAGTGGGGATACAGAGATTTGTAAATTATATAATAGAAAATTAATAATAAAGTAATTAATATAAGAACACTAAAGTAGGTAACACATGAATATAAATTTTAAAAAATGAGATACATGAATATAAATGAAAACGAAGGATAATAAATATAAAAATAATGAAATATGGAATAAGAACTTAGAAAGAAACAAGAATAAAAGATATGACAAGAAAGTTATTATGTTCAAAATGTGTCGGTATGTAAGGGAGGTGCAATCTTCGTCAACATTATGTTTGATGGAATTCACCGTTAAATTTATGTAAATGAACTCAGAGATAAGACGTTTTTTTATGGTTGGGGACAGTGGGAAGAATTGAAGGATTGTCAAAATTATGATTCAGGTTTAAGGCGTGTTCTGAAAATTTAGAGGCAAGTGGATTACAGGAGTTGAGAGAAGTTTTGTGCTGGGAAATGCGGTTCTTAAGTTGGATTTTAATTTCGCCGATATGTAAGGAATTGCAACATGGGGTTGAACAAGGTATCCGGTAAACTATATCGGAACGGTGTAAGAAAGGAACATGGTCTTTCAATTTGGAAAAAAATATAGGAAATTTTGTTGTGGGACTTCAAGCCAATATGTAGGGGGGAAATAGTGGATCTTAAAAAAAATTTCTTCTCCCCCTCTATTATGTGTATTATCATTTATTGTTTACCTAATTTTAATATTTTTTACATTGTTTACTTTAAAATTATTTTCGTTATTATATGACGAACTTAACTGCCCTCCCCACTCTTCCCAATACAAACGGTTCACTCTGACTTTGACTTCCGTCAAAACAGGTCTCATAAAATTTTGTCTCATTAATTTTCATTTGATTTTATTCCTTTCCTTTTTTATCTATCAGTTACTATTACCGTTTTCATTTATTGTTTATAACCTTTAATTTTTCTTGTTAAATTCTACGTTTCATTGTATACCCCTGTTATTTTCCACTAATGTTTTTTTTTTTTTAAACTATGTCAAGTGTTAGTATCTTTTTTAGTCCTGACGAAGCCCTACAACGTAGAGCGAAACGTTGGCTCTAATAAAATAGTACACCCATTTACTATTTGAGTTTTATTTAGTATATACCTTTGTATGAGTAGAAGGAGGAAATAAATATAATAAAATTATTAAACAAAATGTTTTGAAATATATTGTATATAGATTACAGATAATTATTTTATGAAAAAAAAGAAAAAGTTTAAAACAAACCTTTTGTATCTTTGTTAATGGTAGTGTTTATATACAAAATAATGGATTGATAAGTGTTTTAACAACCCTATGTATTTTGGCAGCATTACTGAATAAAGCACTTCTCTCTCTCCACTTGAACAAAGTTTCACTATCTTCGGCATTGAGATAGCAAAGTAGGTTGAAAATTAAATTATATTAAAATTTAAAAAATGACAAAGAAAAAGAAAATTAAAATTAAGGAAAGTAAAATTAATCAACTTAAACTTATTCATAATACGTACAATCAGCTGGTATATATTCAACTATCTAACTTTTTTGGACGATAACTTAACATCAGCACTTGATAATATTTATGGTAATACTATGCTTAGAGGATAGGGTATTAGCTTAAGACATTTCCACGAGGATTTGAGCTGAAGACGGAACAATTGCTAGCCACTCAGTCGAGGGATCAGGGGGGGTTTCTTCAAGCTTACCGGGCTTCTCAAATTGGGGTTAATGACCCTAGCTGGACGGAGTTATAACGGTCCACTGGAATTTAATAAGATTTATCTTGAATTGAGGTCTATCCTCTGCCGGGAGATGAACTTGAGTGTTTTATATCCAGCTTTAAAGATGATAAGTTTGATGACCTGTGACGTCTCGTGAAAATTATCAATATATATGCAAAAGAATTGTCAGCAACCCAAGGTACTAGTACACCTGAAAATTATTTAGTTTGATATGACCGTACTAAGTTGCGAGGTCGCTTCTTAAGATTTTTGCTCAGCTGTTGCATTACTGTTATGATTTTAATTTTCTTAAATTTTCTAAAACAAAAAATCCGTACTAATACAACCCTTGAAGAGTCAGAGATCATTACTTTGAGAGGAAGTACTGTTTCTTGAACAATAGTTATACAAGGATGTGGTTTGTTCAAGATGACACTTAACCGCCAAAGTTTTTTCCAATTGAGAGGCAAGGTGAACCCCGGAGGGTTCTCAGTAGTTTTTAGAACAAAGCATTAATTTTCTAATTATTTTTATCATGCTATGGAAGCAACGTTATTTGCTATATGTGTAAGATCATTTTGGATGTTCAATTTTTTTTCCCAGCCCTTAGCAGATTCAAACCAGCCATCTTTGAGTAAAATATTTATTTTTGCTAAACGTGATTTAAATAAATTTGACACAAAAATTTTTTAAAATAATTTTACTTTTATGAAGATACGTGGTGAGCTTAGAGTAGCTATAAATTTTATCATTTTCAATAAACTGAAAAAAAATTAGGTAGCATATCCTAACCTACATTTGATGCACTTGTTCACAAATAATATATAATAGTAAACTATTAATTTTTTTTTAATTTATAATAATATTTTATGGATAAATATTCGCTATTCTCTTTATATCATGGCTTCAGACTAATAGCTTATAAAATTAAATTAAATTGATGTCTATCAAGTGAGTAGGTACTATTAATAATCTATATTAATATAGATTTTATTAATATCTATAATAATAGATTATTATTAATATTTAATATTAGACCAACAAGTGACAGTATACAACCTACATTGCAGTACGGTAATGCAGAATGTAAACACATGGTGCCTTCTCATCTTTTCAATTACCACTCTATTATTACAAGAGGATATGAATGTGATCAATATGAGCATATATTAAAACTAAATAGTATTCTATGAGTGATTGAATGCAAATATAGTGTAAATCCAACCATGGGTTTTGAAATAAGGAAAATGTTTGTGGCAGTTATAAAATATTTGTAGTAAAAAATGGCTGTATTTTTTTTTTGTTAAAACTAGTCAGTCATATTATCTAAAATCGTTTGAGGTTATAATAGACTTAATAATTAATTAAATCATTATAATTGGATGAGAATTAATTATAATGAGGATTGACACCACTTGCCTTAACTGTTCATTTATTCGAATGAAATAAAATAATATTATTATGAACAGTGAAATTTCATCAATGTCAACATGCCGGTGATTTAGTGTCCATAGTAAATTCAACGTCATGTCTAACATGTCTCAACGATTTTTTGTGTTATTCTTCATTTGGATAGCGTCCCAGGCAAATGCAAATAGGGACCGTTGAGTTTTGCATAGCATTAGTCGCAAGGTCTGTAATAAAGTTTTGTTTGAGTTTTTCACTTACACATCTATTTGTCTATTTATGGTGGGTTTCACTCTATTAAACCAGAAAAAAAGTAACGTTAGTGATTAGATATCATTTTAATATCCACATAATAATTACTTTTGTAGAAAAAATATTAATTTTATATGTAATTATTTATTAAAAGCTCTAAAATGACTAAATTTACACAACTCGTTTTATTTACAGTAT
>NW_027115162.1:34798-35916 GCF_000696795.3 Halyomorpha halys | reverse complement strand
GAGGGAGAGAGAGAGAGAGAGAGTGAGAGAGAGAGAGAGAGAGAATAATAAGCAACCCACTTGGATGGGTTAGTAGCTTGATAAGAGAAAATCTCACAGCCATAGATCGGCGTTTGTTAAAAGGTAGCTAGATAAGTAGCTACTCGGATAATCTTATATAATCACTAATAGGTGATAAAAACCTTGCCATAACACAAAAAATTCAAATCTATTTCAAAAATACACATTTATTTTTATCTTCTCTAACTTCAATTAGGATTCAATTGTTACACTATAAAAACTTGTTTATTAATAGATTTTTTTTAACCCTGCATCTCATCATTGTCTTTTAATTTACTTTATTATTAATTAAAATTATCAAATGTCTATTTTATTGCATCGTCCATCAGTTAGTGCATTTGTTTTTATATTCGATTCATATATAATCGTTTTTTATTATAACATAATTTCTTTTTATATTAGAAAATATTACACAATAATACAACGTAAAAACATACAATTTTTGCCAAAATTGTATTTCTTGTTATAATATCAAAAATTCACTTTCACAGATTCTATTTTAGTTCTAAACGATTTCTCATCCAGCGAGAATTATTTAAAAATAATTTGTTAATAATACCTCCATCTCTCCTACCGAAAAAAGTTATAAAATTTCCTCTGCTTTTCTCGTGAGGAATTATAGAAGCCAAATATTTTGTCTCTAGCTAAAAGTGATTGTTACAAATATTTAATTGTATGATAAAAATAATTTAATTGTTAAATAATTTTTAATTTGATTTAGCACTTTTAAAAAACGTTTTTAATAAACTAATATTCACTAATAAACTAATAATCTTAGTTTCAATATTATTTTTTCTTTTTCCTAAACAACTATAAAAAGAAAATATTATAGATTTTTGCAATCTTACCAATCTTATATAGGAAATAACTGCTTCTCTGGAATAGTGGCTCATTTCACAAAAAAAAAATGGTTTACTTTCATTTTTAATTGGAAGTATTCCAAAGATATTACCGTAGACTACTTTATCAACTGGAATTGTCCTACAGTCAATTCCCACGAAGTAACAACTCTACGGTACAGTATACAGAAAAGTTCAAAGGCAAAATACAAAAATATA
>NW_027115162.1:7608-34748 GCF_000696795.3 Halyomorpha halys | reverse complement strand
TAGAGAGAGTAGCTGCAACCTACGGTAATGTACTATTTTCGGAATACGTTTAATTCAAAATAAAATCAAAAGTTTATGTCAGATATGCCACTATTCAAGCGAAGCAGCGATATGGCTATTGAATTTTAAAATATTTATTTGGAATTCAACATCTTACAAAAAATAACACTAGAAAATTTAGAAGATATTGGTTAAAAATTTGGATTTAGACCCGAAATTTAGAAAAAAAACTACTTTTTTGTCTACCGTAATGTTTGCAAAATGATCAATATTCTTTATATCGTCTTCAATGTAAGTTGAAAAAATCAATGTTTGATTCTCAAGTTTTTTTATAGGTTTTTCTAAGCATTTTGTATTAAAAATTTAGTTAGACGTAGTGTTTATCTCGCGATGACCAATAGTTCACATTTATTTTAAAGGGAAAAAATGAAGATCAAGATATTTTAAAGTAAAGTGCTTAGAAGTCTTTATATGTCGGTTTTTGTATATAGTAAACGTTTGCAAATTATTAAATTTTATTTTATAGAAAGGATAGTTCAGTTAGAGCACATGTAGAGACTGAGGAATATATAGGACAACATTATTGCACGAGTTAGTAAGGTATAGGAAGGTTGCATAGAGCATAATGGAGGACGATAAGGGAGGTAAAGAGCAAACTTTGTGACACCATTCAGTCAGTCCGTTGGGGTCTTATCTATCTGTCTCTATACGATCATCTTTATTGGCATCCTAGAGCCTTCCGCGGGGTGTCGTCTAGTCCTTAAAATGTTCTTCGGTTCTTTGTTTAGCAACAGATATTGTTTAAACAACTTATGTAACTTGTTCATAATTGATTAGAAATACGAATATGATCTTTGAGAGATCGTACAACATATACATCTTTTATAAAATTAAAATAATTATAATACAAACATCATTATTTTAAATTATCAATAACCTATAAGAATTATTAAGTAAAAATGTTCATAAGACCTCATTAAACCCACGTTGTAAAAAATAAAACAATATTAGTTAGAAAATTTTAAATTAGTTCTATTTGCAAACAATATTATTTTATACATTTATACATTTTAAGCATTTAGATAAAGTTTCGGCCTTTTTACATTTAACCATTTTGAAAATTTTGTCTCCACTGTTTCACCGTAGTTATCTTACTAAAATTCTTAAGTGTTGTGAAGTGTTATAACATGGATATAATTGACAATCCACAGGCATCTTTGGAGATTAAAGATATGATAATAAGCTCCAAGATTAAAATAAACTAATACTTCCATGGATTTGTATTTATGATATTAAATAATTATGAAAAAACGACTGGTACGAAGGAGTAGAAAAAGTTTGAAAATGGCCAAAGGTAAAAAGGCTGAAACATTACCAAAATGTCTAAAATATGTATGTATAAAAATCTAATTAATAAAAAAAAAGTCATAACTAAAATAATTATCTAATTCTATTGCTACAATAGAAAAAAAGATCTAATTAATATAGTTCCTATATTTTATCGTTAAAATAATATATTGTTACTATTTTAATCTTAACAGATTCATTAATATGCATTATATCCACTAGATGGATTTTTTTTTTTTTTTATGATATGTAGAATATCATAAAAACTACTTCATCTACGAAGATAAATGTTATGAACTACTTCATAGTACATTTAACTAGCTTTAATTTGAGTGTTGGCAGGCATCTGTACGTCAGATAGGTCCTGAAATATATATTTTCATAAATAAAACTTAACAACCATAAATCAATTTATTTTAGCAAATATCATGAAAACTACGACTCTTAAGGAGATAAATATTATGTACTACATTATGGTACATTAAATAAGCTTTAATCTGAGTGTTAATAGACATTGTTACGTCGAATGGTTTTTGAGATATAGATATTTTCAAATAAATGCACAAACTACAAATCTTTCCCTAAATTTTTCTGAAATGTTGCTTTTTAAAAAGATATATCTTGAGAACTATGGAACCTAAATATCTCTATAAGGCCAAATAGTTTAGCAAATTTACTCTACTTTAAATAATGTTAATTAGGTTTCTTAGTGTTGTAGTAGTTTTAAAGATATAGAACTCCAAATAAAATATATATTTTTTTAACGTTTTGAAACAGCCACCATTTTTTATTCTCCCTAGCTATACTTGGCTGACTCATCAATTTTGACTAGTAACAATAGATAGTTTTCATTAAAGTAATCATTAATTGGGGTGAAATAACTGCCTTTTTTTCTCCCTGACTCTTGTATTAGAACGACAGAATGAAATAATTGCATTTTAATAGCGCTAAGGAATTAAATCATCGTTATATGTCTATTTTTTGTAAAAATAGATTGAGATCCATTAATTAATGGATGCCTGATCTACATCCACTTTCACTAATGTTATCAATCAAGTTTAACCTTGATTGATGACCAAGTGATCTTATACTAATAATGCAACTCGTTTGTACTCAGTAGCATAAGTAGTTTTGTAGTTCTTAATTATAGCTTAGCTTCTTAATTGAAATATGTTTGTATATCTATGTATAACTCACTAGATTTTTTTCAATCATACCTAGTATAGAAATACAGACAGAAAAGACAATTTTTAAAACAATTTCTAATCACTTAAGTGATCGAAAGAGATGAGATGGAATCTACTTGAGTCTTGTTTTACCCTCTATGCCTTGCGTTGACAAGCTTAGTTCAGTGTTCTTCAGGATGAGCTAAACATATCGTGTTTATTCATAAATTTTTAAAGTTGGTAGAGATAAAAGGGTAGCGTCTGGAATTAACAATGATCCTTCCTCGCTATGACCCGATGATTATTTTTGTTTTAAATAATTAACCTTTACAATTTATTAAGATAAAAAGAATCATCCTTTTAAAATTTGATGATTTACATTCAAAACAGGTAAAATCGAAATCATTCTACAAGGAAATATGCTGTGGATATTTATAAGGATTAATATGCTTCTTTGAATAAATATAATTAATTAATTTACCTAATCTGGTTTATAAGTGAATTTTCGGAGTCATAATTTAATTTTATTCAGTTTGTTCCTAATTTCATTTTTTATTAAGTAGCTACTAAAGATGCTGTTATTTTTAAAATTATCAACTAAAAACAAAAATAAATTGTTTAAATCAGACTATTATTAGAAAAGATATGTAATATAAAACTGTTTAAACAGGTTTTAAGACGCCATTTGTGCAGGTTAATTTGGAATCCGTTAACTTTTTTATTAGATTCTATTTGACATCTTGGAAACTATACATTCAACAAACTATTCCAAGACTTCATTTGAAAGATAATTATTGAAATTTCCTTTATTGTTATGGTAAAAAAATACACCTTTTTCCCTTTATAGATAAATAAATAGAATTATATGCTACATTCTAAAATCATGGATTCATAAAAAATAACATAACTCCATGTTTTTGATATGTAATGAAATAACCATTTTATAAATGACTAAGATCGAATAATAAACAAAATAACCTAATAATTATTATAACTTATAAATTGCCAATAAGGAAACTTTTTATTCACCTATTATTTAAAAAAAAAAGTGGAATGATTATTATACACTAAATATGAGTTATATGTATATGAATAAAGGGTATTAAGGCTGAGAAATTAAAACCTACTTTTGATTAAATAATTGTTCATTTTAAACTCATGAAGTATTATTAAATTCTATATAAACTTTTTACTCAATTTATATGATAATTTTAAATTGAATGGGTGCTATGAGTATTAACAGAAGTATCTGGAAGGCTTATCTCTTCCTCCTGATAGTTCTACTCTGTATTGAGGGTCACGTCCATACAGCGATAAGACTTTGATATGTCTGGATTGAAAAAAAAATACTGCTAAGTCTGGTTAAAAATCACTCTAATGGGTCTGTAGTCATTTTATCTTCCTTCAAACCCTTTTTCATCCATCTCATGTTTTTAATATTTTTTTTCTTGTCGTCCTGAAAATTAATTGCGATTCCCTGGCGACTTTTCATCTTACGTAAAATTAATCTGTAACTCAAAGATTTTTTTTTATTATTATAGAGTCTCAATATCCCAAACGACGTAAGCGGATTGATTTAGCAACTTAATTTAGCTTTAGATCCTACTTTTTCCGAAGTAATATAGGACAAAATAGGAAATTATATTTTAGAGACTTTGTTTTAATACAAAAATTAATTATTTTAAAAAAGGTACGAATTATGATTGATTGTTTTTAGTAAGTTTATTAATTATGCGTTAAGCCGATAATTTGAAAATAATGTAAGATTTTTTGCATTAATGACAACATTTCGAATAATAAACCAAATTGAACTAACCATAAGGGATAGGTTACCTGAAGACGACATAAATACACCGTTGTTGGTTAAATGAAGATGATTTGAATTATTATAATCTTATGAGAAGTATTTTTCATGTATTCACCTTAACCAACTAGTACACATTACTTATTTACATCTAGTTAACCAAAATTATTATTTATTTTAATATAATTTTGCATCTCCATATATACTAGGAAAATTTGTATTTTGAGTTGAAGTTGAATGGTACTACAACTGTTGTTAGCCAGTTTTAAAATATTTCTTCTCACTTGTCATTTATAATTTACGATAACTATGAGATCATTTGGTAATATATAAAACAAGAATAAATGGCAAGGAAAAATAAGAAAAGGAAAGGTTTGTGCCCTTAACTTCGGTAAATAATTATAAAGCAACCTTTCAGAATAAAACTTTATTGAAGAATGTTTGATTTTATAATTTTGAGTAGACCTTTAAATGAAATAAATAAATAAAAAAAAATCAGAGAACAGTTGTGATTTATTTAAATGGCATTTTTATACATCGAATATTGTTCTGAACTTTGATAGCAACAATAGAATGAAATTTTTTAAAAGAATATTTTTTTTTCTTGAGATTCCATATCCTTAAAATTAATTAAAAACTGGTAATTATTTTATTTTTTACAACACGTACTGTTACTAGTTAATGGAGAAAAACACCATTTGTTTACACATATTTCTTTTTCATTGAAACGCTTCGGTCTGCGCCCGGAATAAAATAATTGTGCTGGAAAAAAGAAACGAGTGAGGTTAAATAAACTTCCTGGAAAAGGCGCGTCATGAAAAATATTTCATGTTTAGAATCCGCCTCGGAAAATATGAAAAACCGTTTTAAAGTACATTATGGTAATTTTAACCTTTAAAGGCACCATTTAGTTTGTGTATTCATTTAATGAATTCACGTGAATGTAAATCATATAATACGACGACATTTTGTTTTTGAAGCCCGATATAGAATTTATGATTAATTTAAATTAAATGAAGACAAGTTTATAAAATCAAATTGATTTAAAAAGAACAAAAAATATTTATACATTAAAAACAAACTGTAAACACATTATTTTTAGACTATTATTATTTAAATGGGTGTTCTATACTGCCCTAAGCTATAAGAATTTATAATTAATTAACAATTTTTTAAATAGTAATTTTTTTTATTTTTTTCGAAATTTAGAATGCCTAATTAATTAATTTTTTATTGTTTAATTAATCTTTGTTGTTTAAAGCGTTTAAAGTGGCAATAGAACCGCCGTTAGAAGATGTTATGGTATCCAACACTGACCTGATTATTTTTATTTAACAAGTAAAAATCTCTTGGTGTTTACTATGTCTTATGTGCTGAGCAGAATGGAATATTCTTTCATTTTATTTCAATAATATTATATTATGAGCGCCTGTCAATTTAACCATTTATTTTCATGTATTATAATAAAAATTATAGTTTTGTAATTACAATACTTAGAAATATTAATTTTTTTGTTCTTTCCCTTTTTGTTTTAAATTTTTTTTAATGAGTATATATGCATTTAAGATTTATCCGATTGTAGTATTTTTTTTTGGATGTATTAATGAACTGTCAATAAAAAAATAGCATATTGAGTAATTAAACAAATATTCTCATCTATGAATCACGCTATTTCTAATTCATTAGCCAGCGTACATGAAAAGGGCGAGGTTCCATTATGGTGCAGTCTGTTATCCTAAGAACCCATCAACACAATGTAATGTATACACTCATAAATAAGGAAAGACGGTGAGATCGGTTAAAACAGAGAAGGCCTATAGATCATAGCTTCTATCTGCGGGAAACACCGTCACTTCCGAAGAAAAAAAAAACCGAAATAAACCGAACATTTTTTCAACATCGTCTCATCTCTTTTCGGTAACGGGTTTTATGATACGCAAATTTAGGTTCAATTTGTATACTTCATTTTATTTTTTCATGTGATGTGCGTTGTCAACTAATCAAAAAGTGTGTCTGTCTCCGCATACTGTACATTCATATTTACAAAATAGTGTATATGGATTCAATTTTCACTGAATAGGTTTCATGTAGCCTTATCATAACCTGACGTACCTGAAGAAGAGACGAGAAAAGTGAATCCGACTCTTAAGGAATCAGAGACAACATTTCTCAAGAAAGAGGCTTTGTATTAAAAAAACTATAAAATAAAGTTGACTAATAGCTGAAAAGATGCGATTTCTCTGACGTAGGCTGGATTTGGTGTTGTGATTTTTATCCACAACTCTCTTGCGGGGACAGAAAGTGAATACGAGGCAATTCACATTTAAGTGCTATGGGAAAGTAATAAGATCCGATTAGACAGTTATTAAGTGCTAAGTAGCTTTAAAGTTGAATTAACGTTGAGTCCTGGTTTCTTCCCGCATACGGGATAGATAGGGAAAATGTATTTATTTTTTTCAACTCCTACATGGTATATACGTATTTCACTAAATGTAACAGATTGTCAAGTTTCCTTGTGTAATATTTTAGTTTTAACTAACAAAATAAAATAAAATAAAATATTTTTACCTATTTTGGAAAGGGGCTGAAGTAAGCTTCTCCATTTCACCACGCCTTCTATAATTAAAAAAAAAATGCAAACCACTCAACAAGCCAACATCCAGTCAACAAAAGATCTTGTATTTTAATCAATGCAAATAAAAAATAAATACGAATATTCTCACTCTATTTCAGTGGTAAGATACTTTGCCTGATATAAAAGGAATTCTCTGAGCTCAATTTAAAACCAGCTTACTGAAATTTATTGGTATATCGATTCCAAACGCTTAAGGGACTCAGTGAAGGTAATTCAAGATCATAGTATAAGTATTGAAATTCAACTGTTATATTTAAATTTTATTTAGTTTAAATTTATAAATATGTCTTATTTAAACAATGGTAGTAATTTACTCTAATAGTCAATTAATTGATCAAAAAATGTTTATTTTAAAAATTTTTTTTTTATTTATTTATTGATATTTACAACTGTATAAAAATACATCAAGTAAATTTGATCATAATGACATAATGATATGATAAGGATGTAGAGAAACTACCCAGTAGTAGAACTCTAAAAACAGTTATATTTTAAAAATAAAATTCTACTTAAAAATAAAAAAAAATTGGCAAACTTACGGTTCTTACGGTAGTAAGAACATTTTTATTTTTATTTTACATGCAGTTATAAATAATATTCAACGATGATATAAGATTACAAATAATTAAAATCTCAATTTAAATAAGAATAAAGGATACTGACATAACGATTTGGTTAATTTTATTTTACTTTTTAATTAATATTATGTTTGATTGCATTTATGAGTATGTATTTTTTTACACCATAATAATAATTACACTACCTAATAGTCGTTATTACATAAGTTAAAAAAATATATAATTTTATTCCTTAAAACCATAAGGTATGTGTAATGTATTGGATTTTTCGTTTGTACGCTCCTGTAAAGATTTTAATTGATATTTAGTACGTACATATAGGAAGTATGCTATGAATTACCTTTTGTAATGTATTGGATACAAAAAAAAAAAAACAACAACAATTATTGTAACGAAGTTATCTTATTCAGTGAGAAAGAATCGATAACCGATCGATTTGATTGGTCCGTTCAAGAACGATGTTTGGTAATTGTGGAAAAAGTTTACTGTCAGAGAAATGATTTTATTTGTGATAATTATGATGGTTTTTTAGTAGTAATAAAAAAATAATGTTTTGGCCCCCTATTTTTATTTCTTGGCCCGGCTATCAGACTAGAATATCAATTTGCAGTGCAATTCCTCATGGTATTGTAGCACTGGACTAAATATTTATTATGAAATTTTCCACATTTTTTATTTATCAAGTTGTTCATTAAGAATATTAGATAACAGGACAAGAGGAATAAAATATTATAAACATGCTAAAAATATTTTAAAAACTTATATTGTTCAAGCGAATAGAATATATCATATACTCTATATTTTCCAGTAAAGAAGATAGTTAGTATAAAATGAAGGGTATTGTTAATATGGTAATAGCAGATATTTTTAATATAGCTACTAATATTCTAAATAATAAATAATACTAAATAGAGAAACATAAATTATACTAATGTGATAAATAATAATATTATTTTATGGTACAAATCAGTATCCTAATTTGTTTACTTTTCCTTTTCTTCTCGATCTCTAGTTTTCTTACTTATTCATTGACCATACCAACATACGCTTAACTCATTTTCTTCTTTTAAGTTCTTCTGTGTTTGTTGTCACTGTTACTTGTATCTGTTAAGTTATTCAGTTTCACTCCACTAGTGAATTTTATTCTAATTATTTATATTTTATAATAATAAAGATAATAATAATCTTTATTTATTCTTGGATTGACCCCTTTAGAATAATTTACAGGCATCAAAATTAGGCTTTAGAGCCCTAGATTACAAAATAAGTATTTACAAAATAGAGATGAAATTGCAAAATGTCATAAAATAAAATAATACAATGAATTTAGAAATATACAAAAAAACACCAATAATTAACAAAATAAATAAAATAATGATAAAACAAATAAAATAAAACCACTTGTCATATCATATAACATAAGATGATAGTGATAGTAATAAAAAGAAAAAAAAGATAAAAAATCAAATAAAATTAAACTAAAAAATAATAAATGAAAAGATATAATTTCTGCTGGTGTACATATTTACAATTACAAACGAAAATCTAAGACATAAAATATATTAAGCTTTTTTTAAACTTTCAATTGTTATTCTTCCGGAATTTGTTGGACAGAAGATAGTCGAAGATACAAGATTTGAAGATTGGAAGGGTATTAGAACTACGAATAAAGGAGGAAATAGAATTCCATAGGGAAGAGGAATGGATGAGGAAAGATCTATTGATTTTATACTGTTAATTTCATCACTATTCTCATTTCATTTACGGTGTTAATTTTTATATGATTTTTAGAGCATCTTATAGTTACAGAAAACTTTCCAATCTTCGTGGTGGAAACTCAGAAAAAGAAAATTCGTTTACCAGACATCATTATTTATGAATTATAAAAAACATGAATAAACGAAAGATATAAAATTAAGCAAAATGTTTAAGGTAGTTTTATCATTAGATTGAAATACAATTGTTAATATTATTAAAACGAGACAGGCATGAAATATCAAACAGGCGTTATTCGGCACTTATAGCATTCCTCTTTTACAATAGTTCATATACTTTTTACCAAATATATTTGCAATGAACTCTTATGAAACGGTACCAATTAAGAATAAAAATGATTTAATGGTTCCATACGTATAGTGTGAAAAAATATATAAAGAATCTAGAAATAAACAATGATAAATAAAAAAAAATTATGATGGAAGAAGGTAAAACATAGCATATAAATCAAAGTCTCTCACTGATCTCTGAAATTTAAATAAAAGTTTGAAAAAATTTAGTTTTACTTCTGAATAATTAATTGAGGTATTGTACTTAAAGATTAATATTCATTTATCTATCAATGCTAAACATGATAATGAGTGAGTTGGATCGCAGGCTGACATCGCTGCAGTGTGTGTACTGTTATTAATCCAATAACATTATTTAAACATAAAAGAAAATCTAATTGCATTGTAAAACAATTTCATTTCATTAGTCAATACAATTAAATTGGACTACATTCTGCTTGTTCTCTTTATAAAATCCTAATTACTTAAACAAATATTAAGCTAGTCAACAGAAATATCGCTCTTTCATATTCTCTCACAACGAACAGAGATACCATTACACTTTTCCACAATAGTCAGAACATCGAATCACCGATTTAGTTTCAATTGCATAGATACTACGACTACTTTCTTTGAAAGTTAGTAGAACATTCCTTGCTCTGTAAAACTTTCTGAAACTATAATACTTTAGTTTCGAATACTTCCACCTCAATGGCATCAAGTAAGGTTTCAATCCCATTCAGATACAATTTTCACTTTCTTAATATATAGTAAATATTTAAAAAAGTTTAAGGTATCATAGCTTAAGAAAATATATTTTGTTTAACGTAAATATTTTTCTAGAGCGTATAATAATTAAAACACGTTTAGAAGCCATTTATGTTTATATTTTTTTTTAATTTATTAGTTAATTTAAGGAGATAACACTAGACTGAAAAGACAGGAAACAGAACGTCGATTTCGACTATTACAGCACAAACTAGACAAACGGTCCAAACTTCCAATCATTACAAAAGACTGATTTACATGACAATTATAGGGCCTATCTGGACATACGGCGTTAAGCTTTGGGGCTACACTAAACCTTCGAATTCCTCTCGTATCCAATCTTTACAATCCAAAATCCTTTGTAAAATCCTAAATGCTCCCTACTTTGTAAAATCATCCACTAAGGCCTTAATGTTCCATTTGTAACCGATCTAGCCCGAACCAGATATGAATCCTTCCATTACAAACTACCTAACCACTCAAACCCATTAGTTTCTAATCTTGCTTCCTCTTTTATTCCGGGCAATCCTCCGAGGCGTCTGAAAAGAAGATGGCCTCGAGACCTTATATTGTAAAAATATTTTTAGAGTGCGACCAATGGGTAGTTTTTCTACATGCCTGTACCATACCATTTTGATTTACTTGAAGTACATTATGATTTCCTCAAATTTACTTGATGTATTTATGTACAGTTGTACATATCAATAAATAAATTTAAAAAAAAATAAGGAGAAGAGTGGTGTATGAATTAAGTTAAACTGTAATACTCAATACAAAGTTATTAATTAAACTTTGTACTCTTAGGAGGCTGAAACGTTGTGAGCTCATAAACATATTTTTATTACCAGCCCAGTTTGACTAGATTCATTTATGCATTTTATTTGTCTGGTAGTTATTATATTTAAGAGTATTTAAAAACAAATTTAAGCTTCCTATCATCTCTGAGCCTCTTAATATTGTTGCTTTATTAATTAAATTAAAAATTTCTTAAACTTCTAAAACAATAAATTTAAATATTCTTGATTCTGAGGAGGATTGAGGTTGATTAATTTGAGTATTATTCTGTGTTTTTTAAAATTTTTTGTTTCGCATGACAAACTTTCTGAATCAGAACATGATAATTTCTTGAATAGTTTTCCTTTCGTTTCACATTAAAGTCGCGCTTGCCGAGGTTTTAGATAGAATCAAATTAATGATGCTAAAAAAATATATAATAAAACCTATAAATCTTAGTAAATATTATTGCTTGTTTCATTGACATTTGAGGAATTGGGTATGGAATTAAATTTTTTTTTTCGAGAGATTATATGGTATGACTCTTATTTAAAGCGAGAGTAGAGCTGGGCAGATTTGTAGGACTATTTAAACTTGTTTTCTGTACAAAATCCGTGTATTATTGAAAGTTTTATGCTAGGAGCATTAATATTTTCAAGAGCCGTGATTCCTAAAATGATTATCCTAGGTGAAAAATTTTTATATGAGTTCCATCTATTGAAATCACGACTTCAACCTATTGCGGTTCGATGGGCTCTAAATAACTACTCCAGAAAAATCAGTAGCTATGATAAAGGGTTATAAGGTTAAAACATATATTTCGTTTTAACTACTAATCTTTTGATCAAATAAATTATTTATTATTATAAATTATTTATGCTTATAAAAAATATTTGCTGCTCGAATACCTTTCTTTATGTTTAATACATAATACTTAAAGCCGTTTAAAAACAAAACAAAAAAAAACTTACTTTTTCCTAAAAAAAATAGGAAATACACCGATGTTTACGACGGGACGAGAAAGAACAATCTTACTTTATATTGATGATATCAACTTGCGTAAATGACTGGGCGTTTGTAGAGAATAAGATCAATAAATTCATAAGCCCTCAGCCGAAATGTTTCAGCCACGAGTAAATCTTCCGAAGACGTACGATTCCCAATGAAAAGTTTGCGAATTTACATCAAGCAGGCGTTATACAATGAATACGAGAGGTGATTCAGAGTTTGGATTTGTTGGGGATTGTGAAGAGGACTGTTTGATATGGTCAGTGGGCCCATGGGTACAAGTTGTGGCCGCCAGATAACAGTTCCACTTCAATTTACCGCACCTTTCCACTCGCCATTGTAATATTAATCTCATGCCGACCGCATTCCTCCCTCTACTCCCCACCTATATGCTCCCTAGAACCAATTTGATCCAATTCCGATACATGATCCAAAAGAGAATTGGCTTAGATTAAAAAAGTAATCTGGATTTGATTGACCGTGGTCTGTGAAAATTGCTGAATCTCTTTTATGTGGCTTTATAAAAAGCCTTTTATTTAATTGAGTTTGAAAGAAATCAAATCGGTTCTTCAAGTTCTGCTAGACTGGTGAAATTTAATAATACTTTCAAAATGACAAAACTATTTCAATAAACTATTGAGAAATTTCTTTCCTCTCTTTTTCAAATAGTTCTATCTCGTATCATGATATATTTTACATACGGTAAAATAAAATACTCATTATCATGCCACATTAATTGACCACATTATAGTAGCTCTATATTACTAAGGTTATAATGCAAAAAAAATTAAAATGAGATCAGTTTTTGAACTATATCACTTCACTTTAATTTTTGCTTATGTAGTTCTACTGAAAGCCATGTTACACCAATTATTTCTTCACTAACTCTGTACCGTTATCAATATAAAACATTCTCTTTATAAATAGAATAAAATAATAATAAATAAAATAAATCATATTAAATATTAAACATTTATTTCATTCAAAAATTATATAAAACAATAGAAGACAAGATCATTTATTTATAAACTCAAGTTATTAACGAATTTTTCGTTAGTCTCCTTTATTTTTTTTATTAATTGATAAATATTACAATCTGTCACAACCTTGGGCAATTAGTGATAGAGATAAAAGATCAAATTCATACGAAAATAAAATGAATATATGGAAATAAATTACATACAAATAAATAAAAGCTCTAAATGCATCTAAACTTAAAGATAAACATAATAAAACTATTTATGTGAAGATATAATAAACATTTTCAAACTAGGATAAAATAAAATAAGTAAATTTTTGATCTAATATACCAAAAAATATTAGAAGTTAATACTATTATGTACAATATTTACACTCTCGACCTGGGGATCCCTGAGCCCACTCTATCTCTCACGCATGAGGGGTAGAGCAGGGCTTTTAAAGATCCCAGCGCAGCCCACTCACCACGTCACTGTTGATAAGCCAATGGTTGTCGATTTAATTTTACAATAGGTATCTTGGCCACTGCCATTTCAACCTTCAAGGTCTTCGGCTTTCCAACAAAAAGATACATCCATGTTAATGTTCATATTTCAGAAAATTTGTTATTAACCCTGAAAAATATTTCTCCTCTTTACGCTTTTGTTATTTATCAAATTCCTTTATTGTATATAATTATTCTTTCGTATTACTAACAATGAAAGATGATTAATCATTTTAAATATAAAAAAAATAAAGATAGACACATTATTTTGTATTTTTTAAAAATAATTTATTTATTATTACTTACAACTTACCATATATACAACAAGTAAATTTGCTGTAGGTGAGATAGTGACATGATACAAACATGTGAAGAATCTACCCATTGATAGAACTCCAATAACATTTCTACTGGAGAAGATCGCGATGGCCATCTTCTTTTCAGACAAGTGGATTTGGGTGGTTGGGAAGTTTTCCATGGAAGGAATGGTGTCTGGTTTTGGCCGCATATGGGACATTAAGGTCATGTAGATCAGTCTTTTGTAATGGATTGGCAATTTAGACCGTTTCTCTAGTAAATCGAAATCGACGAGGAGTTTCTTGTCTTTTCAGTCTTGTATGAGGATTCCATGTCAGTCGTTATTCGAGATATAGTCCAAGTAACGGATCTGTTCGACAAGAATAAGTTGGGGTATTATTAAAGGATGCTGTAGGGCAAGAAGCCATTGGTTTACGACGAAGGTAAATGTGATTTGGTGGGATTTATTGGAATTAATTTTAATCCTCCAATTTTAGTACCATACTTCAAGGGCGGTGATGTCGGATTGGAGGGTTTGGGATACAATGTAAGGATCATTGTTCACTTCCCATAGACATGTGTCATCGGCATACGTGGTGAGGATAGTGTTAGGATGGGTTGGGATGTCAGCTGTGAAAACTGTATAAAGGATAGGACCAAGGATACTACCCTGAGATACACCAGCAGACTGACGTAATAGGGATGAATGAGCGCCATTATAATTTACTTGAAATAATCTGTCGGAGAGATAAGAACGGATAATGAGGAAGTATGTAGAGGGTAGGAATTTACGGATCTTGTATAGCAGTCCTGGGTGCCAGACTCGATCAAAAGCCTGTTCTACATCAAGAAAGACTCCCAAGCAGTACATTCCGCGCTCCAATGAAGACGAGACTACATCAACCACACGATGGCATTGCTGGATAGTGGAGTGGGATGTTCGGAACCCAAACTGGTGATCAAGAATTATGTGGTTAGAATCTAGGATGGGGTATAGGCGATTTAATATGAGTTTTATTATTTTGTATTAAATATATTTTGATACGTATTGTATATACAGAAATTTTTAAAATTCTGCTATTAGCTCCCGTCACACTACTTCAATGAAGGTTATGATCACGAATTAAGACAATTTAATTTTACATTATTAGAGTGCTACCAATGGGTAGTTTCTCTATATGCCTGTATAGTAAGTTACCATTATAATCTTAATTCAAACTTACTTATTGTATTTTACGTACAGTTGTAAATATCAATAAATAAATAAAATAAAAATTTACATTGAACAACGATTTTAATCTACACCGTTAAGGCAGTTTTTTTTATAATATGATGGCAAAGCGTAAACTAATACTTGTTAGTATTCTCTAGTTTAAACTAAAAAAGGGGAAACAAATTCATTTTAATTGTTGAAATGGTTTGAAATATTTCACGATCTCAATACTTAGTATTGATATTTTTCATACTCGTATGTTCTCCCGGCGTGCCCGGAACTACTACTTGGGTATGGATCCAAAAGTTGTCCAATTCCGATCCTAGGAAAAACAAGACAGAACTTCGTCTTCGCACACTATAAACTGCTTGTTTTTTTTATAAGAAAGAGTTTTTGCTAAGTCGCCTTTGAAGTTACCAAGCTTCTAGCACTATCGACTTTGCTGCAACTAGAGTAACTCCCTTTGACTATTTTTTACTTGATATCTTATCTTGAAATAGTTTAACCGGACGTGAATACTAAATTTTCGAAAATGCTTTCTTTAAGATCCTACTAATTTTGTTTATTTGAAACAATTAAAACAAATTTGAATTTTTTTATAAATATATAACAATAAACCTGTACCACTAAGGATCAGGAGTTCAGTATTTAGTGAAGAATTATAACTAGACAAAAGGTTGTGCTAGGAGGTGATTTGATCATTATCATGCTCGACCACTAGAATTTTCCCAATGTATGGTACCCACATTATGAGGCTAACATTATACGAACATAACATCGAAACCGAAGCAAAATCAATTTTGATACGAGAAAGATTAATTTTAGATCAAATTTTAGTAAGTTAAAGTTCTATGATTTACTACAGTATTAAATTTTTAATATCTTGTACTTAGTTTTATTGGGATATTGTTACTTTGGAAACATATTTAAAATTATATAGATTGGTATTTAACAGACCTAACATTGGTGTTGCGGCAAAATTCACGAAGGATCTGCCATTGAAAAGTTAATTCAGTCTATTTTAAAGCCCGAAACATCAGTACCAGAACAGTATACAACAAGCTATTGGATTTAATTAAAATCATGTTTAGCAACACTAGAATAACAGGAATTGCTTTAAATGATGTTTGATGGACGTTTTAGGATTTTAACAATGATAAAAGCATTTCATGATTGATTGTCAGTTTCATTGTTCAATTTAAATTTAAATATATTCATCTTTTATTTTCTATTGATTTTATCAACGTCTGTCAAATCTATCTTTATTATATATGTTTCTTAACCTTCTACTACAACTCAAATTTTAATACACATAATTACTAATATCGGTTGGTATGGTTAAAAAAAAATAAACAGCTTAATTAAAGACTCACAATTTACTGATGAAAATAGATGGTTAATAAATAATTCCAATATGTTGCGTAGAAAAAAAGAACCCAAAATAAAAACAACTACAAGGAAATTAATTATTATAATTTATTTGTTATATGTTAATAATTGTTTATAACTTTGTTGAATTTAATCATTAAATTAATAGAATATATTTATTTTTTATTTTAAATGACATAAATCAGTAGAGTTACTGAAAAAAGAATTATCTGAAGGATTATTTTACCTTTTTGTAGTTAGATATCTTTATGACTTTTTGTCTTCATTTTTTTAAAACTTGTTTCTACTACTTTTTCTATAATTTTTTATACTTCCGTATTTATTTAAAGAAATAACTTCAATAAACAAGTGTATCACTAATGCTTGCCCAAGTTTCCTTTGTTTTGTGCCTAAAATCGACATCAGATTGAAGGATGACCGATACTACTTCAATTAGCCCATTTGTACACCGTAGTTTGGCTAATATTTAGGCAATCCTTAAGATCCAGACGCGAAATCTTTATAACTAACCAAGAAACATTTAAATCATTGCTGTGGTCAGGTCACTTTTGACACTAGGTAGTTACAGATAAATATTGAATTTTAGCTTAAAGATTATCTCAGCAAAACGACTATCTTTCAAAAATTAAAATAAATCTCCAATCACGACAAAGAACATTGAAATTGTCTAAGTTGATTTGAATCTATATTGATAACTAGGCAACTCCATTTCCTAACTAAATCTCAATGTGGAAATCGGTAAATTCGTAAGCCTAATCAAAGAGAGATTTTCAACTGAGCCCTTCAAACTCTTGGATAAACGTAGCCATTGTGGCCTTAAAGTATTTATTAGGTCGGCCGTGGCTAGCGGATGGGAGATGATGAGATTTTGATGGCAGTGAAATCAGGAGGCGGCCAACAATGGAGTCCCGGGTTGTTGCGGACTTGGGGCTTTGCATATCCCAAGCCCCGTAATCCCCAGCTTTATTACCCCAATGAATCTTTTCTCACTTTAGCCACTTTGTTTTACACAGCTACTGGTTTTCCCTCAGCTGTATCCACTTCACTACCAGACCAGTTTTTCCCATGCGAAGGATGAGATAAACTTCTGAATTGAAAAAAAAAATCAACATTTCTAAAAAAAAATGTTTATTCCTTGTTGTATTATATTATTTTGGTTAATTACTTCCCTTTCGTGTGCATAATGTCTTCCCAATTAGTGACGTTTCCTAATAAGATTTTATTTTATATTTATTTATCTGTTTATGTGTTTCGATTTTTTAGAAAAAATAATAAAAGTTTGCTTGACTTAACTTTTTATTCTAATCCCTTAATAAACATAAGTTACTTTCTATTGTAGAATCATTAAGCCATTTTAAAAATGGGTTGCTGATTGCATGGGTTAATTTAATGTGGCTACAATCTTAAAGATAATTAGTATTTTTTACGAAGTGCTCCTATAGTTCTCTATAGAGCTATTTATAGTTATAGTTTTCATTATAGAATGAATCCAATATGTACCTGTAACATTATGGAATATAGACCAAATCGAGCATTAAATAAGCAATGTACTTGTTTCATGTTTGCAATTCATTAATCATTTTTTCAATCATAAACAATAATAATTAAAGCAAATGTTTAACTGATTGTATCTCCAGATTGGTATTTGTTCCAAATCATCACAACTCTCGAAAAGCTGGCGGGCACAAAAAAAAAAAGAATCTACAACTTTTACGTTCCTGTACTTTTATTCAACGTAAAAACCTCTATGAAATGGTACGTTCTTATTTTTAAAAAGAGATGTTTCTAGCAGGTTGAGAAAAAAAAAATCGGACCAATAACAAAACAAGTTGTTTATTAGAAATAATATATATATTATAATTTTTTAATCAAAAGTAAAAATATAGAGTGAGAGAGCGATTCCCTTATGCTCCCTGAAATTCTATATCCTATGATACCCCATTCGGTCATTTAATTATGACAGGAATTAATATTCGTTACAAAAACGGTTTTATAAATTTGTGTACTAATTAAATGATTATTATGTTTATCTATATTTAAAATGTTAACTAAGTGATAATAAACTTTTCGATGAAGCCCAGTAGCCTAGAAATTGAGAGGAAACGTAGTGTAAGTGATTTTAGCCATTCTATCATTACTCGCCCAAGGTATTTGTATGCTAATACAGCCATATGTGCCAAATTGACCATTGTTTGCCGAACGAGCTCTAAATGGACAAACACCTGAGGACCTTACTGTTTTAATGTTATTTCCATTCCATACGCATTAATTACGCTGGCTAAATTTTCGCATATTTCATATACTGTTATATACTGCTAATGTTCTTCTCATGTGTTTTAGAATGCTAAAAATCGTTTATAAATAATAATTTATATTAATAAGTTCATCAAGGTAAATATTCAATTTAAGCAAATTGCAATAAATTATTTTGAATTTCTATATTTTTGTTTTTTTTAGCAGTTCATTGTTTTAATGAGTTTACCTAGAATGTGGCAAAACTGATGCACTCAACGCAATATTGATAAAAATGCAACTATTGCGACAAAAGTTTAAAAAATAAAGTGAAAATCATTATTAGATTACAAAACTTCTTCTCATATATTATTATAACATATGTTAATATATAGCATATATCTCAAAGTCACTAACAAATTTGCAACTACTGTAAACAAGGCATTCTACACATTCCCATGTATTTAAAATCTTGTTATTAAACATTAAAAAGTATTATTATATTTTTTATTAACATATTTTTACTATTATACTAAGATAGAACTAGATTTAGGCATATAGATTAATAACAGAAGAAATATAAATGAACATTTTTATATAGAATATTGAGAAAAGAAGTAACAACATTTTAAATAAAAATAAAAAACTTCAAGATTGTCTAGATTTAGTATGCTGTGTATAGCAACCCAATGTAGTTGGGCGGCACTGATTTTTTTTTTTAAAAGTATTTCTCTCATATAACGTTATTTTCTCATAATATTTTATTGTTACACCTAAATAGTGTAAAAAATAATCGATTTTTGGTCAAAACATATTTAAATTATTAAGTGATCTATCCTTATGAATTTTTCATACCATGACAGAGATTTTTAATTTTAATTTTTTTTTTTACTAATAAACACACCTATAAATATTACACTGCAAAATAAATGAAAAAATAAAAAGCATTAGTGCTTGACAATGCTTAAGCCCTTAAATTATTGTTCAAGTTATGATTCTGTCTCTTGTCTTTAGACTATCCGATTTTGAAAATCTTGAAAAAATGAGAGAGTTTTTATTGTCACAATCTTGCAATAAAACATGGTCATCTTCAAATTATCAAAATGTTCATATGAAGATATTTAGTGTAAATGATTTTCGTCTGTTATCACTGTTACTTGGTTACACGATGAAATATGCACAAAAGAATTGTGGATGAATAAAAGAATCTTCCTTCTAATGGGTCCAACAATTTATTTTAATTAAAAAGAGAAATACGTAACGATGATTTAATAATGAATATGTACTAGAGAGATAGAGTAATAGTGTGTCTGTTATATATTTAAAGTAATAATATAAAAAACTAATAATGTTAATAGAAAGGATATACAATGCAATAATAATAAATTAATAGTAAAAGTATAACAATAGTTTTGTAAAATTGCATTGGTATGACGATATTTTATTATATAATGTTAGTAATACAATTTATTTATTTTGAGACTGAATCGCTTGTAAATTCATAAAATTTCTTTTTTTTTCTCCTATATGTTACGCTTGATGACCTACTCTTCTGTACTTAAATCTCGACCTAATAACTATGACTTGAATCTTATTAATATAAAACTGAATAAACTCTGCCTTTCTGTCATTATTCCAATCCTGCTAGATATATATAATTTCTCCCTCCAAACTTTCATCTTTCCTTCAGCTTGGAAAAAGGTTTAATACGTCTTCTAAATAGAATTCAAGCATGAGACTTCAGACCCATTTCTATCCTTTTCATCCAACTCTTAGAAAGATTAGTTCATCATTAACTTCGCCTATATCTGAGACATAACATTCTTTTGAATATTTTCTAATCAGATTTTCGTTCTGGCTATTCAATTGAATCTACTAGTTAAAATTGACCCATGATATGTTATTCTTCCATTAATCAACAGGATTGCTTTAGTAATCCTTTTTTATTTTTCAAATGCGTCATTACTTGTCAACTTGTCATTATTCAACGAGAGCTTTAAAATATTCCAGTCGTTCTAATCCCAACGCTTACATACAGAAGTATCACTCACAAACTTCTTTCATCTCCCTTCTTCTTCTCACGTGGTGTTCCTCAGGATTCCTAGATATCACCAACAATGTTTTCCTATTTTTTTATATGGTCTACTCGATTTAATTTATGATGGTTGATACCATCTGTATGCTAATCATCGGCTCCAAACCCTTCTTACATTCTCTTCCATCAACAACAATCCAATTACACTTCTTAATCATGTTGAAAACCTCAGAATCACTTTCAGCCGACATGAGCAAGCATGTATCTGAAATATCCGGAAACTCCATGTCTATCCTCAAATAGTTTCATAGATTTCGCCAATCCTGCCTTTAAAAAAACGGTCTGTTACTTCTCTTATCTCTTATTTTTCCCCAATTTGATTATGGTGGCCAGATTTATGGAGGACTCACGGATGAACTCGTGGGTAATTAATGCGTCTTAATAATTTCTTTATAAGTATTATTTTTGGAGTTCTTATACGCATATTTCTTCTTTCTGAAAATATTTCCTGGGTTTTTTACTATTTCAATATTTAAGGAATAATAAACCGTACAGTATCACTGATTTCCTTAGTTTACTTGTCTCTATCCACTCCTAGAACACAAGAACCCAACCAATCGATGTTTATACTTAGAATTGTTTCCTTAGAAAGATCATATTTAGTCCGTTCCTCCTCCTAGTGGAATTCTTTATCTATTTTTATTCGTGAAGCATCTTCATTATCTTCATGTTCCCTCAAACATAACCTATTTTCTTACCATCTTGAATCTCATTCTTTTGAAGATATATAAAATTTATGAATAACCAATCTAATCACTAGAAATGGAACTACGTTACATACTGATGCTATACCACAAAACCATAAATATTTATTTAATTTCAATGTTTTTATTCTTACGGGACTTGGTCCCAGTATAAAGAGTATTTCCCATTTTCATCCATTTAATGTAGAGTAGCATTAAAACCATTGATAAGATTGGTATAAAGGAAATTTCGAGGACCTCAGATTGTTTAGAAAACTACACATGCGTCTGAATATTGTACATTATATTTCTTTATAAAGAAATGCGGAGCCAATTCAAACAAATTACTAGGGGGGAGGAAGGAAAACGCCCATGGTTTAACTTGAATAAAAGCAGGAGTTGAAAAGTTTTATTTTCTAGAAAACAAATTCCAAACCACGTTCCAACTCAAACGAGTGACCCACTTTAAGTGTTTGCAAAACGGTATCACACTTTCAGCTTCTTTTCCTTTTTATTCTCGACAATACGACTCTTATATTTGTTGATATTAACCTCCGTGAAATGTTTATGAAACCATAAAGATATTAGGAATAGTAGTAATGTACAAGTACTCTAGGTTTCTCCTTTTTAGGTCCTATAATAACGATAATAATAAACTGTGGAATGGTTAAAAGCTGGAAAATTATTCTCCGAGTCAAAATGGTTTTAAATTGCTATTCTAGATCAGATTATTTCCATCAAAGCATATAGAACACCTGTTCTAAAAGAGGCAAGAACACCGAAAAAATGTCGATTATGCTCAGTAACGCTGGATTCAATCCAACATATCACTGGTGGGTGTGAAGTGTTAGTTACTACCGAATATCTTAAATATACCGGACATAACAATGTAGCTAAATTTTTGCATGCAAGCCCTCGGCCGTGATAAAATCCTGTATTAAATGCAGCACACAAATAGACTGTCACCACATCTCCAATCAGAATATTCTCCAATAGGCTGATACCAAAATCAACAGTGGCAGGCACGGTTTAAAATGGATGGTTTAAAATTATTGGATGGACTAACATCTCGGCTCAAGAGTCAGTTCTGCTAGACCCCATATTGTCCAAAAATTTCTAAATATTAAAAATTTTAAGGTAGCTAGAAAACTATGTCTTCCACCATAGATACTCAACCTGGAATAATGAGAAAAAACATACGATAATAATAATAACAAAAATATTTATAAACCAAGATGTTCGAATGTCAGACTAATTACAGAAACAGGACATTTCAACAATATCCTTATATAAACGATAAACCATATAATATTCACATTTAAATCTCGTTCTATCTTTCTATACTTAAATTATTAGTCAATTATTCGTAATCGTTATCCAAAAAAATAAATAAATAAATCAACGGCATTGTCCTTTATTACAGGTTAAACTTAAACATTTTTAATATGAAATAGCATTTCAATGAATGTCTATTCCGTATTAAGGTATAAAATAAATTAAAATTGGTCCTGAATAATTATTAATATATAAAACTTTCATGTGTTTGTTTTACTTCTTAAAGTAAAAATTGCTGATTGGGGTTAAATTATATTTTTCGGACAGAGGGTTGGACCAATTTGTTTGAAATTGTTCCATTATTTGATGGGTTAAGATTGAAACGACATTCTCCTAATAAACATAGTAAAATATCAGGCCTCGAATCTTTACACTAGAAAAATAATATAGATAATGTATAGAATATTTTCTTAGCTTGTATCTTGAAATTGTTTTTTTTTCAATGCTAAGGCTCTTTGAGCATATTTCTAATTTTGTTGGTAAAATAAAGTAGTTTTAATGTTATGCTTGTAAGAATGAGAATATTAGATAACATTGTTATTAAATTCATAATTAACCTGGAATCCTCACATAAGACTGAAACGACAGAAAACTGTACGTCGATTTAGACTATTACAGCAGTTACGAGACAAACGATCTAAACTTCCAACACATTAGAAAAGACTGATCTACATGACTGTAATAAGGGCAATCTGGACATATGGAGTTGACCTTTGGGGCTCCACTAAACCTTCGAACTTCTCTCGTATTCAATCCTTCGTAAAATTCTCAATGCTCCTTATTTTGTCACAAATAAAATCATACATAAAGACCTTAATGTTCCCTATGTAACCGATCTAGCCCGAACAAGATATCACTCCTTCCTTTATAATCTCTCTAACCACTCAAACCCCCTAGTTTCTAATCTTGCATCCTCTTCCATTCCTGACAATCCTCCGAGGCGCCTGAAACGAGACCAGCTAATGTAAAATGTCATTAGAGTGCTACCAATGGGTAGTTTCTCTACACGCCTGTAACACTCCAATTTAATTTAGATGAGATTTACTAGATGTATTATAATGTACAGTTGTAAATAGCAATAAATAAATATTTAAAAATTAAAAAAATAAAAAAATCATAATTACGTTATTTAGTTGATAGAGTGTTTTAAGTTTGTGGTTACTACCTGTCACTTAGCTTTTTTCAAAATAACAGGAGCTCCGTCAAAACAGCACAAAAAAAAAATCATATGAAGTATCTCTTATCGCAACATGATCTTTATCGCCCAACCACAACAATATGAATGCAATTATTTAAAATTGTAATCCAATAAATCAGTACACATAACGATATCATATATCAGACCTGGATCATGTTTTCGGAAATGAATTAATTCTTCTCTCATATTATTTGTGGGGAACGGGGCCCCAGTTTAGGGAAATAATATGACCTTTAAGGGATAAATACAATTGGTTTGGAAAATCCATACGATTAATCATCATTATTCTCCACCTACTCCTAATGTTATATAATGAAAATATTACAAAATCAAAATAAATAAAAAGCTTGAATTTCCTTGTATATATTTTAATTACTGCTATTTATATAAACGCGGTCAATATAGTGATACTTTAATGCTCAATGACATATTTCTTCCTTGACCAAATAAATATATTCGGTTATATATTCATTTTAATTATAATAAAAAATAATAAATAAAACCTCAATTTCGAGTTATAATATTTACCATTTGTAAAACTAGTTAGTAAGAAGATCTGGCCCCTGTAACTGGATAGGTCACCGGAGAAGATTTGGGGGCCTGCGACGTTGATGGGGCTGAGGGAAAGTCGTCCTTAAATATTTCCATCTCGCCACCTCTAATTTACTTCTTCACCTTATTAAAGGCGCTCTTGGTGGCTGTTTAGTCGGCAACCTCGCGAATTAAAGGCCTTTGAATAAAATTTATCTCGGAGGAAATGACCAGCTGTGCAGGATATTAACGCTAAGCAACGACTTTCATTTCGGAGTGATAAATATTTTTTATATGTTTGTTTCTGAAGTTAACGGACTTACGTGTACTAACTAAAAAGATTGGATTGTCCTACAGGTTATTTGAAAAAAAAAAACATTTATTCCTTAGTATAACTAACAATGCCTAACAAAATGTTTTTACTTATTTAAATTTACCATTATAATAAAAGACAGAAAGTCAGAGTAATAACTTATGATTTAGAATACGTGATAATATCTCGGTAAGGGACTACAATGATAGCACTGTAATCATTATTTTAAATAAGAAGGACCCGAGATCATTTTATTTTCAGACGCCTCGAAGTGTTATTGCCGATAGTGTGGGATGGGAAAGGTTAAAAACTAATGTGTTTGTGTTGGTAAGAATTTTCGAATTAATTAAGAGGAAACATATTTATTTTAGGCCAAATCTCTAGCATATGGGTAGTTGAGATCTTTAAGTATAAGTTTTTGTTGGACGTTAGAAAGTGCAAGAATTCACAAAAGATTTTGGATTTTACGGATTGGCTCCTTTTCTAAGGAGTGAGGAGCTCAGGGCGTAAGTAGAGGCGCAGGTCTTTGCAACTGGGGAACAGCTAAGGTGTCGGTTGGAATCCGACCCAAGGGGTTGACTTTTATTTCTGTGGTGGTTCCACGTAATGAAAACTTGACCCCCCCACCATAGCATAAGAATAGAGTGTGATACCCTGTAGATCAGGGTACACTGACATACCCTCTCCCGTATGTCAGAAATGACCAGAAATAGAGTAATAAAAAATTAATAAAAATAATTAATAAAAGAAAAGGTTTTTGTGAAGGCTTAAAGCTCAATTTAGTACGTGCATATAGATCTGATAATCATAATGTAAATGAGTTTTGTAGTAAACGGGTAGTCCGTAGAATTTGTCATGATAATCATTTGTCAGTTTTATGATAATCTACGAATGAGTAGTTTTTAACTTTCAATCTAAAATTGTATTTTTTCATCTAATTTCAAACCAATAGTATAAAAACAATCAACAATATTCTTTAGATATATCTTTTAACTTTCTTGCGACTGATTATAATTGTTTAAATTAAATAAGTTTTATCTAATTTAAGTCTCAAAACAAGCTATATTTCTTTATAAGTACAACGTTTCGGCCAATCCAGCCATTCTCAGGCACGATCTTAATTACAAATTTACAGCAACATCAATTTTCAAAAACTTATTTGTTGGCTATTTTGCCCAGTTCAATAATTTCAGTTCAACATTACCCTATTTTTTCAATTCTTCACATTAACATTAAAACTTTTAATCTTAATTAATTCACACTATTCTTGTTTAAAAAGAAGTTGCAGCTGTAGTATTGCATATTTTCGTTCTCGAATTTAATTTCAAACCAATAACCAGATTAAATCTCTTTCTAGTTGAAGAAATAGATTTTTTGAAAGAATTAGAATCGTATAAATACAATAATTAAGCAACCAGAAGAAAATAATATTAAAACAATTCCGTTTTCAACTATTAATAATTGATTTGGAGTAAGTATTATTTAAAATTAATTCTTTCTATTCCTATCTTTTTTTTGTGTGTGTTTACAACTATGAAGGACCATAAATAAACAATCACCCAAACTTCAATCTCAAGTTTATTATAGCATAATGTGAACTTCTTGTTTTGTAGATTAATACATTATTACTTATTGCTTAATTTATACTTATAGCTGCTGATGCCGTGGGATGTAGTGCCGTAGGTGTCGTTCATAAGAAATGTCCAGGTCTCGTGGCCCTTCTCACGACTTTGTCTGGTCGAAGTGCATCTTCTGCTTCCTGACTGTGGTCCTCACCTGTCTAAGCCTTCCTGTTGAGTGTCCCCGTCTGGATCTTCTAGATTTCCTCTGTATTTTTCTCCCACTTTCCTTTTGAGGCGTTACCTAATTTTTGAATTTCCTCTCTCATTGGGCGTCCCCCTCCTCAGGCCCGAGAATGTGTAAAAAAGTTTGAAATGTCCAGGAAGGGCCTGGGCCTGGTTAATTTGATTCTGGTCCCTCATCACAACCTGTAATTTTGTGTTTTGACACTTAAAGGTTAGCCAATCTAATTTTCTCAGGGGCCTCTGGTAATGTGACAAACTTAACAGTTGTTTTCATATCCGATGACGCTAAAAGCTTCTAAAACCTAAAAGGTATAGAGGCAGATGACGAAACACCTTAATAATAACCAGGATTGTCAAAATGTCAATACATAGCAATATAAAATGGAACAAGACATTAGGCAATAAAATATATGTTAATTTTAATAGAAGTTTATATTCGGATTCACAAGTGGTTCATATATA
>NW_027115162.1:5263-7558 GCF_000696795.3 Halyomorpha halys | reverse complement strand
TATTTATACAAACATTTTTAATTTTTTATTAAATACACAGGTCCGTTTTTCTTTATCAACCAGTCAACACTAATAATGAATATTTTTAATTTGATATTTTATTGGTTTTCCTTTGCCCACTGTATTTATTGGTTAAATACATCTACGTACACAACAATATGCGTATGTCACAAAAACTACAAACTAAAACGACAATAAACTAAAAAGAATATTCGAAATACAAATTGAGCAAGTAGCAAACAGCTGTGAAAAGGATATATTGGTAAACCCAGAATAATTGGAATAGATTTATTGAAGCAATAAAATAACCCTATTATTGTCCCAAAGAAGTTGTGCTGAACGATATTTTATACCCCTTTTGCAACGATATTACTCTTCATTGATCTTTTTTTAGCTTCTTTTCCTTATTCGCCCTTTTTTACTTTTTATCATCGTGATTTCCTTTTGTTTGTAACTATCTAGCCAAAAAAAAGTACCTATCAAGGTGTAACAAGGCTTTATTCAGTTAGACTATAAAGCTGACAAAGTACTGGGAGATTTGTACAGTCACGAGATGAGATTGAAAAAAAAAACTAAAATAATTTATATATAAATAACATTCATGAGTTAGGTGAACTGGCTTTTGAAGTTTCGCCAAAGACCTGTCAAAATATTAATTGAATATTTCATCTAATGATGATTGTAATCCAATTTATAAAGAGAAAATTATGAAAATATTTTCTATAAATACATTTACACCTCTTAAATTTTACAATATGTTTTATATATATATACATATAAAGGATATAAGAGACGTGGTAAGGTAATGGAAATACAAAGTATACGCTGGTTTTTGAAAATGAAATTCAATTTCAACCAAACATGACATCCTTTATAAAGCTCGTTATTCGTAAAAAAAGAAACTTCTAGATAATTAATAATTTTTTAGTATTTTATCTGTAGTGGTTTGGTAAAGTACTAAGTTTAATTGCTTTAGACTAATTTTTTTTAAAATGATTTTTATTATTTTTTTCTATCCATGATCATTTCTATTGTTATACTTGAGCAATTTACATTAAATACATGTTAACTTGATACGGAATGATCCGGCGACCATGAAGGAAGATTGTCGTTATTGCATAAAGATAAACCATTATAATAACCAGTCGTTATTACATAATATGAGCCTATAATAGAACGAGGAAGCCCTCACACCGTCTTTAATGTGTGTTATGTGATGGTTGCCTGGATGCTGCTTTTTGTATAATCGCTCATACAGGTGGACCCCCAAGAAAAATAAAACTCAGACTTTATGTGTTTATATATTTGTGGTGAAGTCTTGAAAGACCTACCAAGAAGAAGCCGGCACCTGGCCGTATTTAATTTTTAATTGAATATAACCCAGAATTAATTATAAACTCTTGGAGATTTATAATGTATTTATCTCATCTATTACGGCATTTTATATTGTGTGAAACCTCTAAAAAATCCCTCTTTTGTTCAACAACTGCAGGAGTACCTCAAAGATGGCAAACGCTAAGAGATGGTTACTTTTTAGGTTAGGTTTTGTATATATTGTGTATAAGTTCAATTTAAAAAGAAGATGAGGCCCATTAACTAGTTGTGGATTAGAAATAATCCAAAATTAAATTAAAGAAGTAATGAATTGACTTTAATCACTCCTTCTAGAAATGCAGATTTGCAGTAAAAGAAGCTTCTCAAGAGATGAAAACGTAATTACGAGAAGATATTAAGATACTAGGGTAAAAGATAAATAAATAAAAAAAAATTAATTTTATTTTTATACATCTCTGGCGAAAAACAAAGGTTTTTACTGTATATAGGTTTAATTGAAAACAAAAATTATTTTAAATAATTTTTATCGTATTGAAACAGGATTCAGGATAATTGAAAATATGTCCCAGAAAAGAAATAAAAAATATGCCGAGATCAAATATAATTTCATAAACAAACAGAACAAAAGAAAAACTGAAAAACTTCAATGATTTCCAGGACACTGAAATGAGTGGCAGTTATTTATTTCTAACAAATCGGTCAAAAGAAAAAAATAAAATGTATGTTTTGAATTACTACTATTGAGGTTGTTGAGGCAGTTAATGTCCTTTTTTTCAATAAAATAATAACCTATTGCCATTTTATTATGATTAATTATCGTCATTATTATGTGATAAGTAGGAATAGGATTTTTATATGCTAAAAAAACCAAAATATGTACATAAATATGAGCTAATAAATTGTCAAATATTTAAAAAGAATATATAAATAATATGTATTTATAAATTTAGTATATTTATG
>NW_027115162.1:0-4777 GCF_000696795.3 Halyomorpha halys | reverse complement strand
CATAAAGACCTAAATGTTCCTTATGTAACCGATCTAGCCCGAACCCGATATTATTCCTTCCATAATAAACTCCCTAACCACCCAAACCCACTCGTTTCTAACCTTGCTTCCTCTTCCATTCCTGGCAATCCTCCGAGGCGGCTGAAAAGAAGATGGCCTCGTGACCTTACATTGTAAACTGTGTTTAGAGTGCTACTACTGGGTATTTTCTCTACATCTTGTATCATATCATTATGATCAAATTTACTGGTTGTATTTTTTTATACAGTTGTAAATATCAATAAATAAATAAATTTTTTTTTTTCAAATAAACATCTTTGTTGGTTTGACTGCAGAATGGACTTGTAGCGGCAAAAAGATTTTTCAACATCTACTGATGTTATAGGGGGATACTTAAATGAAGCTATTTCCATTGCACCTAGTTCGGTATTCTGCATCACCTGGGCTGTGTCATCGTTTGTTCTGAGGAGAATGGATCCTTGTTTAACACGTCATGTACTTTTTTCTTCATGACTTCTCTGTTTTCACTACCTATATTTTCCAGTCTTTCCATTGCTTCGTTCACAGTCTTTAAATTTTGCGTCAGTGGAAGGACCTTTTCTTCTAATTTTGTAATTGTATTAGATAAAAATACTACGTTTGCACTTATGTTAGCCAAATCAGTCATTATTGAGTTAATTGTTAACAAGTTGTTTGCTTTCTGTACTGCAATGGCATCAACATTAAGTTTTGGTATTATATTCATAATTTTTTTCAAAATTTAAACAATAATATTGGGGTGCATCAAGCCAGGTGCCCCATCCTGTTATCACATGTTCCGGTGGTAAAGCTAAGTTTGGGTGTATTCCTTTAAAATTAGTAATACGACTGGGAGCCTTCAAAAAAATGTTTTTACTGTGGACACAAGCTTTTCTACATTTGAAAATTGAGCACGCACTGTTTCAGCAACGCGATAAAATGCATGTGCCAGGCAGGTCAAATAAACTATCTTAGGATAAAAAACTTTAAGGGCATTCGTGGCATTACTAGCTTTATTCATGTAAGGTGCCGCGTCTGAAAAAAGCAACAAAACTGACAAAACCATAAGTGATGCCTTTAGGCCAAAGAACTGTCACAGATTGGTTGACAACTCTTACAATCGTTTCATGGTTACATTTTTCGAGGATCTCACAATTCAGCTAATAGGATTTTGAAGGTGCCTCAACACTTAGTCTGCCTACGATTATGGTTGCGATATAACGCCCTTCGACATCCGTAGCCTCGTCCACAGATATCCAAATCGGCCCCTCCGAAATTGGTTTACGAATTTCCGTTAAAGTCTCCTCGTATGTAATTTTTTCTTAAAGTGCTTTCATTGGGCATTACTCGGCATGTGTATTTGTCAAGAAAGGTTTTTAAGTCCGGATTGCTAATTTTGTAGATGGGAATGCCTGCTCTGACAAATGCTCGGCACAAATCTAAATAGATTATAGTATATATTATCATTTTATTATCATAGTATTGGTACCTGTGGAATCTGAGGAGGAAAGAACTGATGGAATGCGAGTCTGCCTTCTCGAAATACTTTTCTCACGACTCTCCTGGTGCTTAGTAGTTTTTGTATGCTGTAAGACCTGAGAGCGTTGCAATATTGACACAGCTTTGTCACAACACGCACAAAATAATACTCCTCCACTCGTAAAAGTTTCATTGGGAAATTCACTTTTATACTTGGAAGCGCAATCCTTCGACTTAATTTTAGGCATGCTAAAGTAATGTTAAAACACAATCAAAAACAATTTTACTCGAAAAGGTCTAAATGCTGACTGGGGAGTGAAACAAAACTAAGATGAGAAGGGACCATGGAAAGGGGGGAAACAGAGAAATGGATTGAGGAGTAAAAAAACAAATTCTAGGAAAATGCTACAGGAATAAGACCCTCGTTCTCTTGAATTTTACGTAGTTGCTGCGAAAAATGTATTTACAATTAAACAAATAATGTAAGGAAATATGTGATTCAGGATAAAATACCTAAAAATATCAAATATTTTAGAAAATATGTGATTTACAACAAAATATGTAAAAAAGGCTAAATATTTAAAAATATGTAAAATAAAATTGGCTTCCTTTGACCAGAAATGTCTTGAAATATCTTTAGTTAGTAAGGAATCGCAGATAGCATGGTCAGGTAAAAAGACGTGAAAACATAAAAATCCTATCCCTAGTGATAAAATATAATTCAGTAATAAATAATAATAATTACTTAATTATATTGTCATTGGTGATTATCGTTTTATTGTTATGGCGTCTTTTTGATTACGATATTAGTGAAAAAAATTCAAATAGTGGTTTTAGCTCAGAGCTATTTTAGGACGATTTAGAATTTTTACTTTTTTATATTTGGAGATCTCTTATTTAAATCTGAAAACTCTCAGTTACTTGAGGATCACTCATATGCTTGCTACTTCATTCCGTATTTGAAGATAAGGCCACTTTTAGTTGAACAAATATTCATTTCATAGATCGGCTCTAGTATGTTAAAAAGTTTAAATTCTGCTACTTACTATGTGCAAATGATATTGTAATGGAAACGTTCATCTAAATTACTTACTGTTCTGTCGAACAGTACAGTACTGGGATGATGGAAATGGGCTTCGAAATAAGAGTTATTGATGTATATAGGTCTTATCACAATTTTATAAAGCGGGAAGTCTTCCTAAAAGAATTTTCGAATAGGACAGGTAGTTTCTCAAATTAGTGCGTTCAAATATTTTTTTGTTTATTAGTATATATTACAGATGCATCAATATAATAAAAGATCCTTTAAATTTAGCTCTGATAAGGCATAAGGAATTTCATAAGGCAGCTCATCTGTTGTGATTTTTTTTTTTACAATTATTTAAAGTTTAGAATGATTTCAAATATTATTACCATAATTTGTTTAAATGATTTTTAAGTTTATTTTTGGTTATTGGCTGCCATGTATGATATCGCCAGTGGAACTATACCTAAAACCATAAGTAATTGAAATGGAAATTTAGTTTGTTCCTAGCATTCACTTCTGAAATATCCCCATCGAGATTGTTTTTCAAAAAAGAAATGATTGAATTGTTATGAAAAAAGGTAGTCTCATAACAATTCAATAATTTTTTTGTAATATTACAATCATTTTATTTACCGATGAATCTTCCTGCAATAATTTTATTAAAATTAAATATTATTTAATTAATAATATATCAATAAAGCCTTTTAGTTCGGAGGTACAAATTAATTTTAGGATGAAAATAATTGATATTTCCTTATATTTTTCAATTTTTTCTTGTTTTTTAAAATTTTTTGTAAATGAACATGAATGTGTTTTTATTATAAATATATTAGTTTGGTTTTAGGTTTTTTTTTCTATGTATATTCTCTTGGGTGGCGGGGTAAGACTCAGTGGTACTGAATCTACGTACTTGGGTACTTGTCTATTCTGTTACTTTATTAAGAATACAATTTCAAATGTGTGTCATATTGATATTGTTTTATCTTGTTTGTTTATCTTAGATCTATATTATTTAACACAAAAGTAACATATATACAAATGTGTATATTTTAAACAATTAATACCGAGTTAGCATTGAAAAAAGGTAAGGTTATGCTAGGGTGAGCATAGTGATACTAAGAATCCCCTACTAAGCACAAATATATTCCATATGTATTTTGAAGAAAAAAAGTGCAAATAGATATTAGATTATACGCTATAAATCTGATGAGAAATACAATTTTAAATGTGTAAAGGACGGAAAGGCGAGATTCCAAGCCACGAGACCACATCTGCGTTTTTAAAAAAATGTAGCGGATTACGTAGGAAATTCTCATAAATTATCATTACTAGTCGTTCTGCTTTAATCCGGAGAGCTGGAATTTTTCCTCATCCTATCTTTTTATCCTTGACCATTCTTTTTACTAACTTTAATAATTGTTTCAATAACAATGGTATTTTTTTTTTATGTTTGCGTTTTACGTCTTTTTAATACCATTAGAAACGCGAAGGATCATTCCTTAGTGTGCTACTGTCTGAGAGAGATTTAAGAAATTAATGTATATTCATCTTACAGAGTCTCCAGAGAGTCTCTCATCTCATTTTGTTATACAAAGTTAATGTATCTCAATCTATCTCTACAGTTTTCCCTTCCTTCGTATTCCTACCAATCCATTAGAATCCCAAAAGCTCCACTCTTCATTTTTTCCTCCAATTCTTCACCCTGCTTAGTGAATGGTCTCGACTTGTAAAGATTTACTTCCTATGACAAATCTTTTATTATTTGTATCTCTTCCATTTGTAATAAATTGACCTTTCTTATTCCAACAAGTCTTTTTGTGTTTCCACTCTATAGTTTTTTTTTTTAGCTTATGGACAAAAGAAACTATAAGAATAAATAATTTTTGTGAATTTAGCACTTAAATATTATCTATTTAAATATGTCTTAAAATGACACTTTACAAATTTTATTTTATTAGAATAAAATTATCTGGTAAACTGTTCTTTATTCTTTATTTGGAAAACATATAAATAAAGATTTTAATAAAAAAAAGATGGTCAGTAGAGAGAATATGGGCGAGCTGGGACATTTTTTTGTGGAGGGAGTTCCTCGACTTGCCACCAGAGTGCAGGGTTGTTAGTTCAGACGGTGACCGCTAGATAGCAGCACCATCGGCAGTAGAGAGAATATGGGCGAGCTGGGACACCGATTTGAGGAGCCAATCAGAAGCCAGCATTTTGATGACGTCACACATGGCGGGAGATTTGAATTCA
>NW_027115161.1:5651-7098 GCF_000696795.3 Halyomorpha halys | reverse complement strand
TCCGTGATCGCACCCATAAATCCTCTAATTTTACTAAGCGTTATGCTGCACCTTCAGCACGTATATGAACCATTCTTTGTCTCTTTCGCTCGTTAGCAGAAGCCCGTCCTACCTCAGTTTGTATGAACGAAGTTAATCGTCGCATTGCTTCTGCTGCGTGAGAACGACAAACCAACGTTGACTTTCGTGAAGCATTACTTTTATGAACTAAAAAAAATCACTTGCACTGAAAAATGATATATAAGAAAATAAAAAGTAAAATATCAAAAAATAATATAAATAAATATTCAATTAAAATTGACACAACTCAATTCCACCATGATATTTTTTATTCCTTATCAATAGCGCTGAAAAAAAAAAAAATAAAAAAAATGAGATGAATGGAAAACTGCACTTTTCAATAGTAATGATATGCCATACGAAATATTTAAATGAGTTAATAAATAAATCTCAATCTATCAAAATTCAATTTTTTTTATTTATTGATATTTACATACAAGTAAATTTGATCATAATGACATAATAATAATGATATGATACAGCATGTAGAGAAACTACCCAGTAGTAGAACTTTAAAAACATTTTACAATATAAAGTCACGAGGCCATCTTCTTTTCAGGCGGCTCGGAGGATTGCCAGGAATGGAAGAGGAAGCAAGGTTATAAACTAGTGGGTTTGGGTGGTTAGGGAGTTTATAATGGAAGGAATGATATCGGGTTCGGCTAGATCGGTTACATAAGGAACATTAAGGTCTTTATGTATGATTTTATTAGTAACAAAATAAGGAATATTGAGGATTTTGGATTGTAAGGATTGGATACAAGAGGAATTCGAAGGTTTAGTAGAGCCCCAAAGATCAACTCCATATGTCCAGATGGACCTTATTATTGTCATGTCGATCAGTCTTTTGTAATGAGTTGGAAGTTTAGGCCGTTTGTCTAGTAAGTGCTGTAATAGTCGGAATCTGCGTGCAATTTCCTGTCTTTTCAGTCTTGTGTGAGAGTTCCAGATTAGTCGTTTGTCAAGGTGTAGCCCAAGGTAAAGAGTTTGTTCTACAGGGGTAAGAGACACATTATTAAAGTATACTGTAGGGCAGTCGGCAGGTTTACGACGAAGAGTAAATGTGATTTGTTGGGATTTATTTTTATCCTCCAATTTCGACACCATTCTTCGAGGGTTGTGATATGGAACTGGAGAGTTTGGGATGCAATCAAAGGGTTATTATCAACTGTGAGCACACATGTGTCATCAGCGTACGTACAATCCAATTTAACATTTGAATCGGAAGTATTAAAAATAGATTTGTTTATTTTTAGTCAGTTTAATTACCTTTTATACTAACAAAAAAATCAGTTACAAAAACTTTATACTTACAAATTATGTGCAAATGTTTTATTGTGTTCAAAACTTTTTTCTACTAGTAATGTAAAATTTCAACTAACTTTCA
>NW_027115161.1:0-327 GCF_000696795.3 Halyomorpha halys | reverse complement strand
GAGCCCCAAAGCTCAACTCCGTACGTCCAGATAGGCCTTATAATAGTCATGAAGATCAGTCTTTTGTAATAGATTGGCAATTTAGACCGTTTGTCTAGTAAATGTTGTAATAGTCGAAATCGACGAGCAGTTTCCTGTCGTGTCTTGTATGAGGATTCCATGTCAATTCGAAATCATAAATTATTACGTATTTCTAATATAGTATTTCTTTTACATTCAAGAAATTTATATTGGAAGAAGATAGTTGACCATATTTTTATATCTATTTAATGTAATTTGCAACTGTATAAATAATTAATACAATAAGAAAATCTGTGGACTGTTTCA